>NC_056734.1:666788748-667003748 GCF_019279795.1 Protopterus annectens
GTGAGTGAGACAACTACAGGCAGCAGCAGTAAAGAGGTTTGCATACCTCTGGACTTTTCAGATGAAAAAATCTGGATAAAGCCTAAAGTAAAGGGGGAACAAATGCTCAACAACAGAAACAGATTTTAATTATTGCTCATAAAACTACAAACTTGCTTAAGTAAATGATTTCTGTGAGCATGAATTTTTTGAAGACAATAAAAAAGTCTGAAACTCAAATTTATGTCATTATTTTGTGATATCAATCTGTAATACCTCACAACAAACCAAACGTTTTAGGAGTAAGGAACCAGTGTTATAGTTTATATGTAAAATGCTTCCTCCAACACCATTAACACGTACTACAGCAAGTTTGAAACATTAGGCGGAGGAACTATTTAACATCAAAATATATAAAAAAATATATATAGTAATAAAAACATATAAATACTAAAACACAACAATTTTACAGAAAGCCATTCTCTAAGCACAATAATGCCTTCCAGAGTGTGTGTTACTGTGTAATCAATGCCCTTCCAAGGGTGTAGAGACCTTCTGCCATTGCTTGCTTAAATCGTTCTAGCTACCACAGTCCTAGTGTAACACTCCGTCATTTATAATTCCATTTGCTTTCCTTTGCAGTTCCTTACAGAAGTTAAAGTTCTACCATGCATGGTGACCATGCACTTTCTTTTTTTTTTTTTTTTACTTCAACTTGGACATTGAAAAAGATGACACCTGCATCAGGACTGCAAGATGAGAGGTTAGTTTAGGATTTCCTTCTAAGGGTGGGAGTCCCCTCTCATTCAGTACTTCCTTACTTTGTACTAAGATGCAAGAATTTCAAGTATGACCTTAGTCACAGCCCACAACTTTGAGATTTACTGGAGAATTTAGCAATAATCTATGTCTGGGTGTGGGTAATGTAAAATTTACCCATGGCTGGTGTGGTTTGATCACAAGGGTGAAGCCTAAATGATTAAACAAAGCCAACTGTGGATAAATGTTGTGCTACCTGCACCTAGTCATAGATTATTGCTATAATGCAATGAAATTATTTAGAAAAGAAGTCTTACCTTTTCTAAATAAAGTCATTATATAAAGGAACATTACTGTTCTTCTGCCAACTCCTGGTACTGAGGGGCACATAGGATGTGTACAGCACAGTTTTTAAGTCTAAGAAACGTCACAGTGCATTGAAGTATATATGTTAGTTTTTAACATAATGAAGCTCTAACAGTGCTTTGTATGAAGAGTCTCCCCTTTTTCTTCCGTTATGCACTTCCTGTAAACTCTGGAGATGCATCTTCTGCACAGAGTCAGGGCTGGTTATATGGATGCTCACATCACTGACAGATGAGATTTTTCTTTTTTTGTGGAGTTCTATTATTATGGTGTAAAGACAAGTTTAATGTGGTGAGTGCTTTTTTATCTATTTATTTTTTATTACAATTAGAGATTCCATTTAGCAACACAGAGAATGGAATTGTTGTTGTGCTCATTCTGTTTGGGATGCTGACTGGGCTGAAAAATTAATTTACATATGCTAGTTCTTTATAATTTATTTGTACTTAATTGCAGAATTTGGTTACATCTATACCTCACTGGCATCCATGACTATCATAATGTAGTAATGAGTCATAAGTTACGGCGATGCATCTGTCTGCAGAATTATAACAGTATGTATGTGTGTGTGTTGATATATATATATATGCCAGGCCTGACGCACAACCTTCAACAGACCTTAGGGTTAGGGTTTGGGTTAAGGTTAGTGCATAGATAGTTGTGTATGTAAGGTTTAGTGCAGGTTTGTAAGGTTTTTGGTGTGCTTGTGTTGTGTGCGTGCTTTTTGAACAGGGGATTTGTTTTGTTTGTTGATTGTCAGCATTGTGGTTTGTTGGGCATGTGAAGTTTCGTGTTTTTGAACTTTCGGTTTTGTGGTGTCAGTGATTTCGTTGTTGGTGTTTTCGTGTTTCGGTGTTATCAGGTAGACCCACATATATATATATATATATATATATATATATATATATATATATATAAATAAATATGCACACATATATATATTTATATAGTTTATAGATTAGATATAGCTCTATATTTTATATATATATATATATATATATATATATATATATAAATAAATATGCACACATATATATATTTATATAGTTTATAGATTAGATATAGCTCTATATTTGATATATATATATATATATATATATATATATATATATAATTAAATATGCACACATATATATATTTATATAGTTTATAGATTAGATATAGCTCTATATTTTATATATATATATATATATATATATATATATATATATATAAATAAATATGCACACATATATATATTTATATAGTTTATAGATTAGATATAGCTCTATATTTTATATATATATATATATATATATATATATATATATATATAAATAAATATGCACACATATATATATTTATATAGTTTATAGATTAGATATAGCTCTATATTTTATATATATATATATATATATATATATATATATATATATAAATAAATATGCACACACATATATATATATATATATTTATATAGTTTATAGATTAGATACAGCTCTATATTATATATATATATATTATATACATATATATTGAGTGAGAGAGTGAGAGGGAGATGGGATACTACATTATGAAGCAAAGTTATTTCACTGATGTATGGAAAAGTTGGTACAGCTAATCAAAAATTAGCTGATCAAACTGTGCCTCCTTTTTCTGATTAAGATCAAGGAATAGTAGGAGTGGGAAATTTGCCTTTTCCCACTGTTGTGATCCCAGAAATGGTATATATATATATATATATATATATATATATATATATATATATAGATAGATAGATAGATATAGATAGATATATAGATATATAGTTATATACTTAAGGCAGATGGAAGGAAGGGTGTTTCCAGCAGCTTCTGAATGAAGAAAACCCCACAGAAGCTGTACTGCCACATAAACAGCCTGCAATTAAAGAAAAAGATGAGCCCACCATAGAAGAAGAAGTAAGGATAGCCCTATGAAAAAATTAAGTCAGGGAAAGCAGCAGGGTCAGATGCAGTCACAACAGATATGATAAAGATGCTGGGTGAGATAGGGGAGAAATGGCTCCTGAGGCTACTTATATCTGTGTGGAGAGAAAAGCATTTCCCAGATGACTGGAGAATAAGCATACTCATGCCAGTGTACAAGAACAAAGGAGACAGCTTCAACTGTGGGCAGTACAACTGCAGAGGCATCAAACTGCTATCACATTGCATGAAAGTTCTGGAGAGGGTGATTGATAAACGGATATGCAGAGTAGTAGAAAGCAAGATGGGAAATAAGCGTTTTAGATTCATATCAGGAAGCAGCATAAATGACCAGATAGTTGAGAAGAAGCTAGAAATGAGGAAAGACTTCAACTGAGCATTCCTATACTTGACTAATGCATATGACAAGGTCAGAAGAAAGCTGATATGGGCAGTACTACGGTGGTTAGAAGTCCCTGAAACATTGGTCAAATTAGTGCAAGCTATGTACAATGACCTAATGACCCAAGTACAAACATTCAGCCTCACAGATGGGTTCCCAGTAGGAGTGGGTGTACACCAGGGTTCAGCTCTGAGCCCACTGCTGTTCATACTAGTGATAGACTACATTAGCAAACAGGTCAGAGGAGATAGCTCAACAAAGTTGCTGTATGCAGACTGTGGAATTGCAGACAGACTAAGCAAGAACTTCAGCAAAGAATAGGGGAATGGAATGCAAAGCTGAAGGCATATGGGATGAAACTAAGCACAAATAAGACAGTGGTAATGACATCAAATTGGGGAAATCAGAAGAAGCTGAGAACTAAGCTAGAAGGGAAAATAGTGAAACAGGTAAATAGCTTCAAGTATCTGGGAGGGATGGTTGAGGAGAACGGAAGTCTGAATGAAGCGGTCAAAGCTAGAATCAGAGGGGCTACAGCCAACTGGCATAAAGTCTCAAGTGTGGTCTATGACAGAAGAATGCCAAAGAACCTGAAAAATAAGGTGCACAAAACAGTACTGTGATGACCAGTACTACTGCATGGTACAGAAATCTGGGTAGTAAAGGCAGTACAGATGAAGACTCTAGAGGTGATGGAAATGAAGTGCCTGCGAAGGGTGGTAGGATGCACACTGTGGGACAAATGAAGAAATGAGGACATAAGAGCAGAAGCCAAAGTAGCCCAATTCCAGAAAAATCAAAGAGAACAGATTACAGTGGTTCAGGCACATGTCCAGAAAAGCAGAAGACAATCTGGTGAAGAAGATTTGAGACAGACAGAAAAAATGTAAGAGGAAACAAGGATGTCCAACAAAGAGATAGATGAGTTGTGTGAAAGAAGATCTATGAAAGTCAGGCATGAGTGTTGAAGAAGGCAGCAGTGTGGCACCAAACTGAGAGAGATAGCAACAGTTAAAACAATACCCTGACCCCGTATAGAACATGGGAAAAAGGAGGCTGATGATGATGATGATGATGACTGATTCACCTATACCCACATGTGTGTGTGTGTGTGTGTGTGTGTGTGTGTGTGTGTGTGTGTGTGTGTGTGTGTGTGTGTGTGTGTGTGTGTATACACACACACACACACAGACAGAATTAGTAGGGGCTCTGGGCTACAGGGCCTTGTTCCCTTGCAAGATGGTTTCTTTTTTTTTTTTTTAAGTTTTATGGATTGATCAATTGAGGTGTGGTCTATCTCTGTGTGGTTTCCATTAGATTGGTCAGTTGTGGCAAAGATCAGTCTGTGCATGGTTAACAAATTTTAGTCAACACTGCATTTGCAGCTGTGTTATAAAGTATGATCCCTGGTTAAGAAGAATATGCCCTTTTTCAGGGATTGTGAAGTCTAAAAGTTATGTATATATGCGTCCACTTCACCTAAATCTCATTTCACTGAGATGAAATCAGCTCATTTTCAAAATACTGAAAACTCATTTGACTGAATCTCATTTCACTGAACTGTAAGCTATAGACATGATGCGGTTCCCTTCACCTGTGACTTGTTTGTGATAAAAAGAATTTCTGTAACTTACAGTGCTGATTGTCAGAATATCGATCATCATGTAGAAAGTAGTGTTGTAGTGCTTATAAATGTGGGTATGTATCTTTACATTTTTATGGGAAGTATATATAGTAATATGGCGGTTGTGTTGTATGTTCCAAGCAGTAGTGGCAGTGTGTAGAGTACTGTAAGGCAAGTAAAAGGTATATGCCCTTTTCCTCACTGTAGTGCGATCCTGGAGTTAGTATATATAGTTAGGGGGGTGTGGGGGACGTAGCCTCCCACCTAGTTTGGCTTTATATTGTCTGGTTTCTGTTAAGAGGGTAAGTAAGTAGTTTTTAAATTCTGGAAAGAGGCAGTCATTAGTGTTGTAAGTGTGTATGTCTATGGCTTAAAATTTAGTCTTTTGAAATTTAGCATTGCAAGCTTTTGGTGAAATGAGATTCAGTCAAATGAGTTTTCATTATTTTGAAAATTAGGTGATTTGGTCTCAGTCAAATGAAAGTCAGTCAAATGAGATTTAGGTGATGTGAAGTAGACCCCCACACACACACGCACACACACACACACACACACACACACACACACACATATATATATATATATATATATATATATATATATATATATATATATATATATATATATATATATATATATTTAAGTAAACTGTCGAACTCACTTTCACGAAAGTGCACTTTGTCGAAAATGCACTTACGCAAAACACAAAATAATGAAAAAAACACAAAAAATAAAAAAATAAAAAACAAAACACTAAATCACATTTATGCAGTGGGGCAAGCCCCCCCGCACCTCCCATGTGAGAGGCTATACCCCCCACACCCCCTTACTTAAATATACTAACTCCGAGATCACCCTACAGTGGAGAAAACACGATTCAGCAAATCAGTTTTCACAAAAGTGCACTTTTGTGGAAGTGGGCTCAGCCTTCTGTTTGTCAATGAAGTGCACTTTCAACAAACAGAAGGAGACCTATCTATCTATATATATATATATATATATATATATATATATATATATATATATATATATATATATATATAAATAAATCAAGACAGAGAGAGATTTATGCACATTCACATGTGTGGAATACTTGATGAAGTTGCTGTGGTGAATGAAATGTTTGGGTACTGTAGGGCTTGCATCAAGTTTCATGGTGAAAAAAAGTAATCTAATACTCAATTCCTGTATTTTTGATTGCCAGATATTTTAACTTCCACACCCCAGACCCCTTACATATTCCATTAATGTGTTGTATGTATCTTTTTCGCTGTACAATACAAGTCCCAATGATTTTAATGATATCTTGTTTGATTTTTTTTAGTGCAGTAGCACTTTTAGATTCATAGGTTGATAGATCAGTGGTGTATACAAGCCTAATTACCACTTTTTAGCCAACCATCTCAAATGCATCCCACAAATTAGAGTACCTTATTGTTTTTTTAAGGGGTATATTTATTCTAGATAAAGATTTACAGGCTGACTCTGCCCATTAGACACAGATGGTAGATATGGGGTGTATTTCCAATTTTCCCTCCAATGATCCAAGTTTCTTTTGAATAGGGATAGAGAAGTGATCTGCTTCACATGGATGGGAAGCCTGTTCCAGACAAGGAGAATTATCTGAGACAAAAACTCATCCCTCCATGTCCTATTTATCTCACAAACAAAATGTTAAATCCGTATATTGAGTAATTCCTAGGATATTCATTTTGTGGATATCTAAAAGTTCTATCAGAGTGGGATCCTGGAATGCTTTTTATGCCAGGCATAGATTGTCACTCAACAGTCTGTAGGAAACAGAGTATAGAGATAAGGCTTTACCATGATCGGCACAAGATATGTTATTGACACCTGTATTCTTTTTGTGAGGAAACTCTGGCTATTACAGTTGTTGCATATGCCTTTTCAGGTACATACTAAAGAGGGAATTGTCCTCAGTGTTAGGCCTGATGAGGGCAAAAACAGTGTAATAATGGCTTCCTTGGATCTAAATGCTATGCCCTTGGTTTTAAGTTAAACAACATAGAATGATTTCCTTACTAACTTAGGCACATGTTGGTTGAAAGCCAGGTTACTATCTACATATTTGCTGAAATCCCTGACTACTGGTTGTATTTTTAGGGGTGTATTATTGATAAGGTAATTTTCAAGGGTGATGACTTCACAACGGATACTGTTTTAATTCATGGCTTTGTCACCAGTCATTTACTTGTTTATTTCCTGCAGCATGTTAGTATCTGAGAGGGAGGAATTCCATGACTATTCCTAGTTTGCAATCATCTGCAAACTTGGTCAGCTAGAGACACCCCTGACATTGGTCTTGACTTCCAAGAAGTAGATGCCAAAAAGGAATGGACCCAGCGCAGAGCAGTGATAGACCTCTCTAGTAACTGGACTCTTTGTGGAGATGGTCGGCTCTATCATAACTATAACTTCCTGGTTCCTATCTGAGAGCCAGCTGGCTATCCAGCATGTTTTAAGCCCACATCCATGAGTTTGTTTGTACTGCCTGAAGTCCACCAGGATGAGTCGGTGTTATCTGCCCTTGACAAAATTAAACTGGATTGGATCCAGTGCTTGAAGCTTTTCTATGTCCTTATTAATCATTTCCATGATAATTCTTTGTATGGCTTTGCATATGAGAGTAGTCAGACTTATGGGTCTGTAGTACACAGGGTCTATTGATGGGCTGACCTTGTGCAGAGGGATGACTGTTGCACTTCTCCATTTGCATGGCACAAAGCATGTCTGGAGGTTATGGTTAAACAGTAGCTCCAGTCTTTCTGACAGGTTATGTTTCAGGCTATTTATGCAGTATCTTGGGATCTTATCAGCGCCATCAATGCACTTTCTTGGCCATAGACAGCATATCTAGGACCTGCTCCCTAATGATTGTTTTGGAGGGGTTTATTCCCTGAGGGGTAGATGTTTATGTGTGTTGGGGGGGTAAAACTGGAGTTGTATTTGTTGGCCAGAAAATTTGCCGCATCTTCCAGTTCCATGTAGGTAGCTCCATTTACAATCAGTTCTGCACACTGCTATCTGTTGCCTTTGAGGTTTTAGACATAGCTAAAGAAAGCCTTGTGGTTGTTCTTTGCCTGGGAGGTTATCTTTACCTTAAATTGCCTCTTTTAGTTGTTTGTTTAGATTAACTGGAGTGTTTTTATCATTTTGGGCATAAGAGCATAAATCCTGGCTATGACTTTTTTCTTTCATTGTGCAAGCTGTTTATTGTGTTAGTTCTGGACTTCTTTCTGGCAGACATTGTTGTCTCTATAGATTTACTGATTGATTGCACAGGGTTTTTGTGAACAATTCCTTACAGTCAGCTATGTCCTCAGACTTTGGGGGGAAATTGAAATTTTGACAGGTTATCACTTAGCAGCAGGAGGTTTGCCATAGAATAGTTCAGAAATGTTATGATTTTTATTATGAAGGACACAACTTTGTGGTCTGACCTTACCAGACAGGACACTACACGTGTGGGGGTGGGGGGTATCAGTAGGTATGTTTGCTCCTCTATTGGGCATATGGATAATCTGGTCCAAGGTGTTTGTGTTTACAAATTTCATGAATCTCAGGGTCTGTAAGCCTGGGGTCATGTAAGTATCCCACTTTATAGTGGAGTAGTGGAAGCCCCCCCATGAATTTGGTATAGGGTTAAATGGTAAGAGCCTCCAGTTAGTTAAAATATGAGGAATGGGTTGTTTGTGTCATAGAGGATGACAAATAGCTTTTAATGATATGATATGATATGATATGACATTGGACTTTGCTTATGGAAATTGAAATCTGGATATGGAGAAACTTAAGTGTGTCATCTTGTTTGATTAATCTTGATGTGAGGCTTACAGTAGGCTATCTTTGGTGTTGTGAGACTAGAAACTACAGCTAGGCTATGTGTGTGCACTTGTCTGGCATTGCTACTCAGCATGCAAACAGTTTTGCTGTTTGCAAACCTGAGTACTGGGTAAAGTTCCAGAGCAAGTTTTATTGGGAAAATTTAGTTTTTATATATCTGTAACAAACAGCAGAATTTATAGACTCAAAGAAAAGTGACAAAACTGACTGTAAAGCCCTCTTTCCAAAGAAATTATCTAACTTTAAGCTTTCCTATGTGTTTCCGAACTCAGACAGACCATGCCACCTTTCTACTGCCACTGGTATTGCAGTCATTGTCTTTTTTAACTGTATAAATACACTTTAATTAGCAAAAAAGTGAACATGCACTACAAGCAAATCAAACAAACTAGCTAAAACAAGTAATTACAAAGGGAATCTTAGGCAGACAAGCCAGCAATGAGGAACACACACTGTAAGCTGATTTCAATGTACACGATCAGTGAAGTGGTGTCTTTGATTTTGGTGAATTGGAGGGCGGCCTGGATATGAATAATATAGGGTTGTGTTCATTTTTTTTTTTTTTTTTTAGATTTAAAAAATTACTTTGACTGCTTTAGTTTTTATATGCTTGCTACCTTTAGGAAGTAGGTTTATATGTTTTTACTTTGGTGCTCTTTATATATATATATATATATATATATATATATATATATATATATATAGAGAGAGAGAGAGAGAGAGAGTGCTACAGAATCCTGAAAGCCCAAACTCTTGAAGACCAAAATCCTGAGACCAAAATTTCGAAAACTCAAAATATGGAAAACACAAAATACTGAAAACACACAGGATACCAACACTTACTATATTCCAGCACAAGTACATACAGAAACATATTACCCTTCAAATATATGCGGTAGGGCAAGCCCCCCCTTCACCCCCCACACCCCCTGCTACTTTAATATATCAACGCCAAGATTGCACTTCTCTACACTAAATGCAATTTCAGAGTTGATATATTTAATTAGCAGGGAGTGTGGGGGATGCAGACCCACACATGGAGAGTGCAGGGGGGCTTGACCCCCTGCTTATACTTGGAGAGGATTAATATGGTTTGTGTTTTGTTTGTTTCTGTATGTACTTGTGCTGGAATATAGTAAGTGTTGGTATCCTGTGTGTTTTCAGTATTTTGAATTTTCAGTATTTTGAACTTTCAAGATTTTGGTCTCGGGATTTTGGGCTTTCAGGATTCTGTAGTGCTCCCATACGCACACACATTTTATATATATATATATATATATATATATATATATACATATACATACATACATACATACATACACGGGTCTACTTCATTTGCCCTTACTTCCGATTGACTGACACCCATTTGCCTGACACCAAATGACCGAAATTTAATTTGACCAAAATTTCATTTGACTGACACTTCATTTGACCGGCAGCTATTATTGGCAAGTAAATAGGATATGCCCTCATCCCCGCTGTTGTGCGACCCTGGAGTTAGAATATATAGTTGGGGGATGTGGGGCACAGCCCCCCACAATGGGGGTGGGTGGGAGGAGAAGCCCCCCATTTAATTTCATATTATATTGTTTAGTTTTACTTTAATATTGCTTAGTAAAACAAAAGTAAGTGGGGGGCTTTGCCCCCACACCTCCCTAACTGTATATTCTAGCTCCAGGGTCGCACTACAGTGGGGAAGGGGGCATATCCCATTTACTTGCCAATAATACTTGTCAGTCAAATGAAGTGTCAGTCAAATGAAATTTCGGTCAAATTAAATTTTGGTCAAATGGGGTCGAGCAAATGGGTGTCGGTCAATCGGAAGTTAGGGCAAATGAAGTAGATCCACATACACACACACACACGCACACACATATATATATATTTTTTTTTTTTTTTTAATAATTTACAGTTGTATTACTTGATTTAATTTCTCTTTGAAGTGCGCTATTTTTCAGTTTTCATGCATTGCGATTCAGTGATTTAGTCTGATTTTAAGTGTTATAGTTCTTAGTCTATAGGATGTTTTTTATTGTTTCCTTTATTCTACTTGTGATTCTTTTAGGATAAGAATTTTTGGGGGGAAGGGATGTTGTGTATTTTCTTTTCTTACTTTGGTTTAATATTCAATTCAACTGGTAAAACAGGAAAATTGGCATAAAATGTTAGGTATTTCTATTATAGGCATTTCTTTGTGATGTGCTTTCTGGTTTTAATTTTATGATTGTTGTATTTAATCTGTTCAGAAAATATATTTTTAGTGTTGTACAGGTGTTTTTGTGGTTGTTGTATATTTTAGTTCCCCTATTCAGTGAAGTCAGTTATTTATTTATTTATTATTTATTTATTTTACATTTGTTTACTGGGAAAGTCTGACTGGATATATGTCCATTTTCAGCGGAGGCCTGGGGAGAAAAGCTCCAGAAAGCAGAGTATAAAAACATTAGGAACAATAGAAACATTTAGAAATATGTATAACATGCAGTTTTCAGTAAGGTGACAAAAATGGATAAAACATAGTAGAAAACATCAAAATCATGCGGCTTCAATTTCAGACAATAATACATGGAGTTATGGGCTAAGTCCCTTCAAGAATTCATACACTTATTAGAGTATAAGATTGAAATGCGTAGGGAGAGTTTGCAGGAACAGCAGGTGGTGATTAGTCAGGGTTTAAGCAGGGACACTGTCAAGCCTGTTGGAAGTGTAGTTTGAGGCTTTTTTTGAACTGGGTTAAGGAGGATTGGGGAGTAAGTTTGGCAGGTAGCATATTCTAAGTTTTGCCTACTGAGTTGGCGAATAGTGAGTCCCCAGCCACATTTATGCTCTTAGTTGTTTGTACCAGTAGTTTGTCAGCAGAGCGTAGTGTCCTCAGGTTGCTGTATGGTTTGATGATTTTATTTAGTGCTGGTGTTTTTTCGGGTTGATATAGTATTTTGTGGGTTATTATAGGTTGGTTGTATCAGAGAAGACTGGGCCACTCTAGCCATCCTAATTGAGTTAGGTTGATACAATGATGGGTCCTAGAGGTAACACCTGTAGCAAATCTAGCAATATGGTTGTAACAACTTGCAAGTTTGGTAAGGGTGGCTTGGTTCAGGTTAGTGAAGAGGGGGAGGAATAGAGGAGGGTAGATAGTAGGTGGGACCGAGTGATAGTGGTTCTTGCAAAAGGAGTGAGAAAGGGTTTGATCCTGTATAGGGAGCCCAGTTTTTTGTTGACAGATTTGATGGCTTGATTGACATGGATATTATATTTTAGGGCGTTATTGACTGTGACGCCCAGGAGTTTTGTGTGAGTATCTGGGGATATGATTGTGCCATTGTTGGAACTTGCAGTAAAGAATGGTGAGGAGGATTTGCAGGTGGGGAAAAGATGAGCAGTTTAGTTTTGTTGGGGTTTAATAGAAGCTGATAGTTTGTAAACCATTTTTCTACATCATTGAAAGTATTCTGGGTTAGGGTTATAAGCTCAGTTGAGGAGGAGGCGGTACATATCAAAGTAGAGTTGTCCATGTATTGGATGCAGGTGGCCTTGGGAGTGATGGTGGGTAGGTCATTGATAAAGACTAAGAAGAGTAGTGGTCCTAGTATGGAGCCTTGGGGGACTCCTAGAGTAATGGGTAGATGTGTGGATAGTGTATTCTGCCATAAAACTGCTTGTTGTCTATCAGACAGGTAAGATTGGAACCATTTAATGGAGCTACTATTCAGTGACAGTTTCTTCAGGTGCAGACAAGCAGTTGGTGATTGTCCATATCAAAGGCCTTAGAGAGATATAGGAAGAAAGATGAGGTAAGTTTGTATTGTTTCGACTGGTGTTGATAGAGTTAGAGAAGGATGGGAGGGCTGATGTAGTGCTGTGGTGTGGCCTAAAATCATGTTGAGAGTTGGTCAGTAGTTTATTTTGGGTGAGATAGTGCATTAATTGGTTGTGGACGCACTTTTCCATAATTGTGGCCATTTATACAGTTTCATTTTTATTCTTCTAAGTTATTTGGCTTTGGGGTGATATTTTAGTATTTGATCTAACTTTCTAATTACAATTTTGGAAATTCCTTTATGTGCATTTTAGTGATCATTACAATGTATTTCCTTTACTTTTCTCCTCAGAAGTTAAAGTTAGAAGTAGGTCTGCTTGATGATATCTTGAATCAGTATGCTTTTTTTGGGTAATACGTTTCATCTATATGGTGCAATCTCAGACTTACTATACATAATTACAAGGGGGTGTGGCGGTACAGCCCCCCACATTAGGGTGCAAGGTGGCTTGCCCTTGCAAAAAATTATGTTTTTGTCTTTCTTTAATTTGCTTGCATGATCTGTGGATATTCCACAACACGTGTAATAATGTATTGACATTTACATAAAGAGGGAGAAAGGATGATTAAAGCATTTGATTTACAAACCTCCATTTGTAAAAGCAGTTTTATTTTACAGAATGTAAAGAAAAAAAAAATGGTTTCCCAAAACAAAGCAACGTCTGTTGTCTAAAACAGAAAACAAGGAAGGATACCTTGAACATTCAAGATGCTTAAAATAAACAAAATTCACCATAAAGACCTTGGTACTGGTCCATTTCAACATCATGTTTTTTCCAATTGCACTCCATTAAGCACTTCTAGCTTCTTTTTCTCCCTTGTTTTAGGGTTATATCTTACATTTGGTTAGATTGCTTAGTGATCATGCAATGGTATGAGATGTGGTACACACTTCCTGTTTTATCTAGTAAAGCCAAGGAATGACAATTTTTTTTCTAAATCTGAGGTAGTATCCTATCCATTACTGCCTATACTTTCTCTTTTTGAGGTTTAATAATCTCCCTTCCTATTAACATAACCCAGATATGTTACATCAGTCATGCTAATCCTTGTTTTTAGGGGCATGCTCTGTAAATGTTGCTTGCTTAATGGAGTTCATATTAGCTTATACCTTTGGCAGCTGTAAATATCAGTCTTCAAATGGATAATCTTATCATCTAGATATGCAGTGCCATAGGGGGTATGAGGTTTAAGGAACACTCCATCAGCCATTTGAGGATGACTGTTGAACTGTAAAGGCCAGATGGAAGGACCATATATTGAAATGGGCCATCAGGGGAAGACAAAGATAGTTTTATCTCTCACTTCCTCAGTCAGTCAGTGAAATCTTTCATTAGCTTTTCACTAAGACCAGAGATGTTAAGAAACCAGCTTTTCCTAACTAGTATACCTGTTAATTTACTCTACACATAGGATAACTGCCAGAGAAACAATATGTTTTTGAAATCATTACAGAACCTAATGGTTCCATGTAGCTTAGGAATCAAAATCTGTAAGACTATTCCAATTACTGGTGGATTCTTCAATAATTCATAACTGGAGCATCTCCCTCACCTTCTCCTGGACCGCCTTCCTCTGAGATTCAAAGAAGTTGTATGACTTCAAGGTAACTTTCTCTGCTGGACTGGATTCTAGGTGATTCTTAATTAAGTTAGCTTTAGTAGGCAATTATGAGAATATTACTTTTCCCATAATAAGGCCTCTTGTACCTCCATTTCTGGAGTTTTGATATTGTGTGATCTACCAGGAATTGAAGTATTAACAACAGCCTTTACCCCTTCTGAAGTTCATTGAATTAAGCTTCTAAAATTACCACATGTCTCTGTACTTCCCTTCAGAGCTTTATCATATTACCATTATATAGTAATTCAGGGCATCTCCAATTATTCTAACTTTGTAATTCTTGCCATTTAATTTGTCTGTGATTTCAAAGGGCCCCTTACCATTGGCTAAAATCTTATTCTGAGTAGAGGGAACTATGACTAATAATTGGTTCCTGTGAACTGGAACTCTCCATTTCTAGCATGTCTATTGTATTTATGCAGTGTGACTTGTAATCTTACACTATAGGAATTATTGCTTTCAATTTGTCTTGAAGGCTACTGTAGTGCTACAGTACACTGTATAAAGAGGTATCCTCTTCTACTTATATTTTCTGGTGATGTCTGGTGACCTCCTAGGGTGTCTGCAATATAGTAGTTGAAAAGAACTAAACCCCATTCTTGTCAATTGCACTTCTCAGAACACAACTAGGAAATAAAATAGAAGTTGATCCCAGTTCTTCCCTTCCTGAGGTACTGAGCATAAGTTTAGACAGAAGCAAGGTCCCCTCAATAGAAAGTATTTTGTTTGGATTATCATCTTATTGAGCAACAGGATTGTCTTCCACGCTGCAGCATTGGTAATGGCCTTTCACAGGCAAATTGAACCTAGTCTACTATTATCAGTTTATATGTGAATCTTTTACTGGATGTAATCAGTGATATAATAATATCAATTAAACTCCACATAAGAGACGCTACTATCATAAGCGAGGGGATAAGAGGAAATGTAAAGCTGGGGTTCAGAAGCATTTTCTGATACTCAGTTCATCCTGTACAAATGTTTTTCATTTCTTTTATTATCTCCAACCAATAAGATCTTGCTAGAACCCTAGTACTGGTTTTATCCATAACTAGGTGCCCCCTGTATGCAGCTCTGTACAAGTTCCTCTTGCTCTTCATCTTTTAGTCAATCTATATAGTAAATCATTCTATAATTCAAAGTAGTGGTAAGAAGTAGGGATAATTTTGGTAGGATCTTCATGTACCACACTGTGTTCTTTGGTTGTACTTAAAATATTATCCTCACAATGGGCCATTTTAATATTTTGCTGGCTCACCTGAAGGTCAGGCAGCTGGGGATTCTTGACTAGTAGTTTTGTGTGAGGTAGAATCCTCTTTCTCTCCTCTACCAGCACAGGCACACAAGTTTCAGTGTTCTAGTCTTTCCCCAGGAAAGGTTGTTCACAACAATATTCAGTGCGGTAATCAAGTTATTACTTTCTTTATAGAACTCTCACAGTTTCTTCTCTACGTGATCTAATGTCTGACACCCCACTATTCCTTAGGCCTATCTTGTCTTGACTTTGGCACATGTTATCACCTCATTGCTTTTCCTTTCCCTTGTAATAGGTTCTTAGGTATATACTAGGCTAATGATCACTAGGGCCTTTAAAAGCCTAGCCATGCAACCTAACCCAATTGTGTTCCTATGTATTATGGACATTTATTAGGAGGGGGTATGTTACTTAGTTTCTAGAGGTTATGTTGGGGGATATATTAGTTTGGGCATTACTGTCTGCCTCTGTCTTATCAGAGAGATGGGGGACAGACCAGGGGTGAATTTTTCATTTCTCATCTGTTGGTCAGGTTACACTTAACTAGGGTTAGAGATGGACTTTGCTTCACATGGATGGTTAGCCTGTTCCAGAGCAAGGGGTTCTTCTGAGCTGCATATCTGTCTCACCAATGTGTCTTATTTATGTCACAAGAAAAATTTGAATCTTTGGATCTAGTAGTTCTGATTCTGTTAATTTTGTAGATGTCCAAATGGACCATCAGAGGTAGATCTGAGGGTGCCTTGTATGCCAAGCACAGATCTCATCTCAGTAACCTTTAGGAGACTGTTTATAGGGATAGGGTTTTAAGGCAATCTGCATAGGAGAATGTGTTTATACCCTGGATTGTCCTGGTTAAGAACCTACGTAAGCATTCCAGCTGTTGCATATGTCTGGTCAGGCACATGCTGAAAGGATCATTAAACTCAATGATGAGGCCGATAACGGCTGAATAAAGTGGCACTATGACTTCCTTAGACCTGGATGCCATGTCCTTGCTTATAAGTTGGGTGACATAAAATGATTTTCTTAATACTCTGGCCATATTTTGGTCAAACGCCAGATTACTGTCTATATATGTTCCTAGATCCCTGACGACTGGTTCAACTCTTAGGGGTGTCTTGGAGTAATTAACCTGAATGGCAGTTTTCTCAAAAGGCACTATAATACATTTCTTGGCATTGAGTCTTAATCTATGACTTTGGCACCGGTCATATTTCTATGTTGTACCCCATTGTAAGATATTTGTTTCATTGGGGAAATCCGTGATAACTCCCAATTTGCAATCATCTTCAAACTTAGTCCTGCTAAGGCCCTTGACATTAGCCTTCACCTCCAAGACATAGAGGCCAAATAGGAGCAGTCCCAGCACAGAGCCCTAGGTACCCTGCTGGTGACTGGTAAGTTAGATGAGGTGATCTCAGCAATCCTCACTTCCTGAGTCATGTCTGTGAGCAGATGGTGATCTAATGAGTTATGTAGGGGTTTATGCCCAGTTAGGTGAGTTTGTCAACCATACCAGAGTGGAGTATTGTATTGAATGCCTTAGCCAGGTCCAGGTAAGTGGTATGTGTCATTTTCTCCACATCCATTGCCTTTGTGACCTAATCAAAGACGTCCACCATGCTTAGCAGGTACGCCTTTCTCTTGACAAAGCCAAATTGGTATAGTTCCAGTGTCTGATGATTGTCTGTGTCTTTGTTGATCATTTCCATGATAATTCATTCCATAGCTTTCCATATTCTGATGAAGTCACATAGTGGATGAAAGCGCTTAACTGTTGTCTACTGCTGGAGAGTTTTTTACAATAAAGTGTAGTGTGAGTTCACCTTGCCGTTTGCCTTCATGGTTACTAGTGTTTGGTGGTGTTTGGTGGTTTTAGTTGGCTGTTCCATAGCTTTCCATATTATACTAGTCAGACTAATAGGTCTGTGGTTTCCGAGATCAATTGAAGGTCCACCATTATGAAGTGGAATATTTGATGCAGTCCTCCATTCTTATGGTAACAAAGCCTGTTTTGAGGCTATAATTGAAAAGTGACTCAAGTGGTCCTGACAAGTCATGTTTCAGGCTATTTAGGAGGCATCACAGGATGCTGTTGCAGCCAGCTGAGGCTGTGTTTTGGCCTTACTGGACACCATCAGGGGCTGCTCCCTTTTAATACATGGGAGTTATGCTACTGGGTATATCATGGGGAAAGCGTGGGCAGTGGGGGTGATGTTTGAGCTAAATTTGTCAGCCAGCAAATGCAAATTCGCTATGTCACTCTCCTCAGTGAAGGTGACACCATTGACCATGAGTTCATCACACTGATGTGTGCTGCCTTTGACGTTTCAGATGGCTGTAGAAGGCTTTGTGATTGTTTCTTTTCTTTAAGGCTATCTTGACCTCATAACTGACCCTGTTAAATTTAATTAGTCCTCTTAGTTTCCTATTTAGTTTAATTAGAGAGCTCCTATTATTATGGGTCATGATTTTAGCCATGACTTTTTTTTCTTTTGTTATATACTGTATTATGTTTAGGATTCCACCAGTGAGGTTTGTTTTTGAGTTTGTTTTGGGCTTACTTTTAGTAAGTACAGCAGCATCTATACAGCCATTTATATGGTAGTACAGGGCCACTGTGAACAATTGCACCTAGGTTGCTGTGAACGCATGGTTTGGAGGGGCATTGCATTTTGACAAACTATCATTTAATAGGATGTAGTTTGCTTTAGAATAGTTATTAACTGTAATAGAGTTTGCTGGGGTTACTAAGTTGTTTTTTATTTTGAAGGAGGCACCTTTGTGGTCTGACCTCACCAGTGAGGATGTAACATGGGTGGTGGTGGAGTGAGCTCCCATATTGGTCAGTACCACAACCAGTATGTTTGAACCTGTGGTGGGTGTATGCACTTCTGGTCAAGGGTATTTGTGTTAATAAAATCCAGGAATCATTGTGCCTATGAATATGAGGCAGTGTATATTGCCTGTCTATACAGTGTAGTTAAATTGTCCCATGAGTAGGGTATTTGGTTTAATGGTGAGCATCTCCAATAGGTCTAGATATGACCTATGGGATTCTAAGAACATATGAAGTACCCTATAACTTGCAAGGATATGGTATGGTACTTTATCTATGATGATTTGCACATGGATAAATTCCAGGCCATCATCCTGTTTAACCAACCTAGAGTTATGCTTGTTGCTAATACAGACTGACACTCTTCCACATTTTGCTCTTGTCTGTGCAGCTGATGGTCTAAATGTGTAGAAGGCATGAAAGCCTTGTACTTTTAGAGTATTTTCTGTGGATTTAAACCATGTCTCGGTAGCAGCACAGATGTCTATATTTTCCAGAGTGAGAAGAGTGTGTAGGGTGTGGAGTTTCTTGTTTAGGATCCTAGCATTGAGCAGTAACACCTTTAGATTTTTTTAGGTTTATATGCTATGTCAATAGGTTTGTCAATTTGGCATTGCCTAAAAAAGGCTGTAAGGGAGTAGCTAAAGTAATCCTGGGGAGACAGGTGCAGACCAGCTTATGCAAACCAACATGGTTTGTTAACCATTTCCTCCCATCCAGACAAATATTGAAATCTCCTTGGAAAAACACCAGAAACTACGCCAATTATTGAAGCTAGTCATTTTTGTTCATACTGTGGTATCATCCTTGGTGAAGGTATAATGCCACTCAATACAAGGCGCATACCTGCTTGAGACACAATTTAGAGAGATCACTTATACCTGTCTTCATATAGTTCACGGAAGTATGTCTCAGGACATTAATGCCCACATAGACTATGATAGAATCATACTGGTATCTATGGTGTAGTGACTTCTCTTTATCAGATTTCCTGATTGAAGTCCTTTCAAAGTTCAAAGGACAACCAGTGGAAATGTCTTTTCCTACCATCTTGTTTGTTGTTTCATCCTTCTTCTCATGGTCCCCTCTTCCCAGTCTAGTTTAACTCCTCACCAGTACTTTTGGAGATTACAAGTTTTCCTTTTGCTCTATGTTTACCTGATTTCCTGTTGCCCTAGAACTTTCTACTACTCCTTGCCCTTACTGAAACTAAACCTATTAGTGTTCCCAGATATTGGTAGCTATTTCTCATCTAATTCATAAGATGCCGAAGTTGTGCATGGTTTGTCAAAAGAACTGCCCCTTGCCACTATTTAAAAATGGATTATAATGATGGATATCCCTTGCAAGTATCATGTCATGAGCTAGATATGGTATCACTGCTCATGGTGTAGTCCTCTCCCAAACTCACCCTGGACATTCACCTGGCAGTGGGGTATCATTGATTGCCTCCATAAATACTTACTGCTTCTACATCATTTTTGTCAGAGTCTTCTACCTACAATTATATTTTATAAACATATTATCCTTTTTCAAGGGTGAACATACTATCAGAGTCTGACACCTCATATAGTACTCACTCCCATCAACTTACACAACAAACATAATTAATCTGTCAGGGTTACAGTGACAGAATGCAGTTTCCACCATCCTTGCAGAGATTTCATTTTTACACCATTCATAGGTTTCCCAGCATGTTTAACTTTCCCATCAGAATTAGCATCTGCATTACAGAATGCAGCACTGTGGCACTTTTTTCTCACATTTAAAGCACCGTATATGTGCAGTTGCCTTTTTTGCTTTAAGAAGAGATTTAATTCAGTCTAAATGACTCCTCTTTTTTATAATCATTCATGGCACAAGATTTTCTCTACCAGAGTAATAAGACTTTCAGAAGCTTCTAGGTTTGACTGACTTAATTACATTTTTTTTAATTACAACTGTTAATGCCTACTTAAATATATCAATTACAATATCCTGAACATTGTGTCCTTATTAATATTATGTCCCTCTAGGTCTAACCATGAAGATGCTATGTCTTTAATGCAGATAACCTAAACCTTACAATTCTCTCTTAAAAAAATGTCCACTCGTGAAATTTGCAAGTGTAGGTTTCTCTTGTGATCTCAGCAGAAGCATAACCTTTGTAGTCCACTCCTTTTATCTCCATAAAAGCACAGGAAGGACCTTCCATTTGATCTGACAAAGGTATTCAGACCCAGTTAGCCTGCTCCCAGCCCTACCGACCAGTGATTCAATCAAAGGCTGCTACATAAACCTGCATGTATTCCTCCTGGTCTAGCAGCTTCAGCAGGTCCATGGCTCATGGTGTTACAGTGGATGTGGCACTTACCACCATGTCCTTCACTATGGCAGAGATCATTTGCAGGAGATATTCCACCATTGCCCTTTTGTTAACAGTGAATTATCCAAAGGTTTTCTCTATAACACATTACACAGGTTTTTGGAAATGGGGAGGTTCCCTCGGGGATCGACCATGATGACTAATGGCAGATACACATTTCTAGAAAAAAATCCTATACAGCACAGTGTCCAGCATGTATACTGTCTCTGTCTCACTCGCAGAATGCCGAATGATGTTCCAAACAGCAAGTAGAAACAGGTATGCATATTTACAGTTACTATAGTAAGCTAGACTATAATACTTAGAGTGTTTTTCAGAAACAGACCACAGTAAATACAAAAAATGTCTTTCTATGAGGGTATCCTGAAAGGATAAATTAGGATTTCAGATAAACAGCTTTAATCTGAAGTTTATATCAGCACACTCTACAAATATGGACCTTGAGTTTCCCATTAACAGGCACCAAACACACACACACACACACACACACACACACACACACACACACACACACACACACACACACACACACATGCACACACACACACACACACACACACACACACACACACACACATACATGCACACACACACACACACACACACACACACACACACTTTATTTTATTTATTTATTTTTATTTTATTTTACATTTAACTGGGATGGTCCAACTGGACACAGGCACAGGTCCATTTTCAGCGGATGCCAGGGGAGAAAAGCTCCACAATAAGTAAACTTTTACACAATATGTTAAAATACAGTATACAGAGAATTTTCAAACAATATGTTAAAATACAGTATACAGCAGAAGACATAACAAGACCTATATATAAAGAAAAAAATAGTTAAACATGGGGCAGGATTCACGAAGCCTCTGTGTAAGAGTTATAACTCATACACGGAGGCTGCAGTTAAACGGAGTGATGTCAGCATGCTCTGCACATTAATGAGAGCATGCTGAATCACACTGAAGGCCAACACGGTCCGTGTAAGACAGTAGGGGGCGTGTCCATAGGCCAAGCCCTGTAAGCGGACACGCCCCCAGAAGGTGAAAAGTACCCAAAGGAAACACCCACGACAGAGTCCACGGAAATGTGAATAAACAGAACACAACACATGCCCCCACAGACTATGAACAGAAAACATATAAATAAACATTTTTCATATTTTTTTTTTAAATTGTAAAAATGTTTAACCGTGAGTGCGCTCGTTTGCGCGGGCGTGCCCGTAGCGCAGCTACAATTAGCAGTCAGTGGGAAAGCATATAAGAACTAAATATGCAAAATAAGCCAGGAAGCAATAGCGTAGCGGTAGAGATGTTGGCTGAAGAGCAGGCATTCATGGTTCGAGCTCCCACAACACCAATTTTTTTTTTTTTTGCAAAATAAGCAGGAAACAAGTCCCTGACAAATATGTACACATAAAACCACAAGTTATGTAAAATGTAATGAAATAGCCCATTTATATTGAAGACATGTGAGGTAACAAAAGAATAAAAAATGCCAGATGTGCTCATAGCTGAGCTACAGTTTAACAGAGTGAGTGCATCTGCCCATAGATGAGCAGTGGTTTAACTGGTGCAAAATGAGTGCCCGTAGCTGAGCAGTGGTCTAACACGCTAAATCTATGTGCCCCTAACTGAGCTGAGCAGAATATGCGTGCCGATAGCCAAATGAGGCATAAAGCAGCGTACCCCATTTGCGCGGAGCTGCGCACCGCGCAAACGAGCTAACCGATGGGCAACGTTGAGCAAGCCGTATCAAAACTGCCTTTACACAGACACACCCCTCAGCATGTCTAGACAGTCATGAAAAATAAAAAGCAGTGGCCAGGTTCGAACCCAGGATACTATACACCATAGTCAAGGTACAGAACCATTAAGCCATGACAGCAGTACCTGTAAATGCAATAATAGCTAATATATAGGAATGAATACAAACTAGAGCATGACAATGCAGGTTTACTGAAGTTGATACAATTCCAAAATGGCCAATCACAGATATGTGCGGGAAAACGGACTATATAAGCCCCATAGGCGGGAATACACAGCATAAACGATTGTAGAACTGACCTGCAGGCAGAATGTCAGGAGTAGGAGAGGGTGGTCACTTTCGAGCACAGAGGTGGGGTGTTGAGGAGTCCAGGTACATGGACTGGCTCCTAGTCCATAATCATGAGGCCCAACTCATGCAGGGCCAGGTCCTCTGGGGAGCATACAGGGCTGAGGCGTGGGACCGGTTGGCTCATGATCTCACCAGTGCCACAGGGATTCCAAGGACTGGTGAGCAGGTCCGTCACCACCATGCGGACCTGAAGAGATGCAAGTAGGACCAACTGAACCTTTGGATCCAGGAGGCCCGGCAAACACCCAACGCCCCACTACTGAGTAAGTAACATTTAATTATGTATGTAAAAAATTAAACTAGCTGATATTATGGAGATGTGTATTCCAATATTACTTCATTTATATTACAGCTGCAGGTGTCCGTTCTGCGAACCGCAGAGCCTATGGCGATAGGCTGGTGCGGTTGTGCCACCAGGCAGGTCAGTAATCCACTACCAGTAACTGTAAAGAAATATAAAAGTATGACAGTCAACAAAAGAGTGCAGTGTAGTCAGTAAGGAATAAAATCTGCAAGTAACAGTGTGAAAGTGTATGCAAGTATTGCTTGATTACAAGAGTTTTCAGCCTGTAAGTTTAACCTAAACATGAAACTGTCTGACATATATTCTGAAATAAAAATGCCCTGCCTGTAAGAAAATAGTACACAACCTGCAGCAGGCTGAAAAGTATAGCTGCAGAAGATGATGAAATCACATGTGTGAAATATATCCCTGTGGAAATACTGAAACATGACGGAAGTGAGACTGCTGGAAAGGATTGTAGTAACTACTGTTAAAACATGTCAATAAAGCCTAGAAGTACCATCCTGAATAGTAAAATGAAAGCAAGTGAGAGAGTGTGAGAAAGTGTCATGAATCCAGCAATACAGTAGTAATAACCCCTGAATAAAGTATACTGCAGTCAAGACAGAATGAAATGCATGTGAGATTCAAAACCAAACAGCGAAATCTGTTCAAAGTGTTGCTGCATCTGGAATGTGTATCCCAAAATCTGGATATGTTGCTCTCAGTCTGAAATACGCAGATAGGATGATTGTCTGATATACCAAACATCCACACTTGTCTACAGCTATATAAAGCAAATGTAGCAAGATGATGTAGCTGAACAAAGCTAGATATGAATGTGTATGAAGAACACTAAAATGTATATTGATGTTGCAGTAACAGTCCTATCACCAAGCTGAAATAGTTATCATATAGGAAACTGCAGTTAGAACAGTAGTGTGTATATAACTGTAGCTATTAGAAATGTACAGCATATGTATTGTTATTCGAAGGTGTTAATATTACTGTCTTTACCCCACCCTATAACCACATATAACCCATTCCACATGAAAATGGTATGTGCAATCACAATTAACACCCCTGGACGTTTGTCCTGTTGGGTCATATATATCTGCATGTCTGTTGATGCATCTGCCCTGTTTATACATCCGCACCTGATGGTCTGTTGCCATCAATTAACCCTGCATGTTGTTGGACTGTGTATTTCTGTTCAAATTATGCATGTGTTATGCACGCTGTTCAATGGTGTGAATATCTGGGTGTTTGGTTAATGGGAATACTAATGCATGCTGTTACAACTAATTGTGAATGGTATTATATGTCACTAACCCAAACTGCCATGACATAATGCAAAACATAGGACGACAGGGAAGGCGGGTTCCAGCGGACCCACCTCTCCCACCTCAGCTGGCGAGTGCACCTGGCACTAGTGCTGAGTCCGGACCCTCCTCCGGTGGCCCTGTGCCACCTGCGGGTGGAAGCGCTGCAGGGGATGGGGCTCGCCCCCCCCCCCTGCAAGTGTGGCCGGAGGAGAACCACCACTCACCCTCCGTAGCATCCAGACTGTGGTACGTAAGGAGATTCGTGACTGTCCTTGAGCCCCTACGCCAGCTCGAGGCACGGGTGGTGCAACTAATGGGCATGCCTGTTGCCCCGCCTACACAGCCCCCAGCACAGCCCCGTCCTGGGCAGTGAAGGAACAGTGGCAATTGCCTATGGGTGGGGATATCAGTTCCACTGTTGCCATCTGTGGGCTCATGGGCTCTGGATATCCAAACCTCTGTCCCCGTCAATTGTGTAACCCCCCCACACATGTCATACACCGCCCCTGTATGCGTCTTGTTTGTCTTGTCTGTTTACCTACCCAACCTACCTCCCCAGCTGTACCGACTTCCTTCACCTGACATACCACTCTCACCTGAAAAAAAAAAAAAAAAAAGGGCACTCTGTACCCACAAAAAAATTACGCCCCATACATAGCTGCCCATTCCGCACACATATCTGCTGGACATGGAACCTATCAATTACAATTGGCTGTACAACAAGTATTATTGTTGTCCTGACACCTCTCTCAGGGGTGGAAGGTTTCAAATGTCACACCAAATTACATACATATGCACAGCTGTTGCTGATGAAGAAATGGGCAGCTATGGGCCTTATCTACATCCCTCCTGCACATCCCAAGCTTGTTTACCTACTGTCTTACCCTCTTTGTGACCCCTTTTTCACCACTTTCCTGTCTCCCCATTTTCTTTTCTTTCAAAGAAAATAGCGCGGGTGTGTGCCAGAGTAAGCACCGTTAAGCGGTTGTAAGCGGGTGTGCGCGGAGCTAACCACCAGTGCGCATGCATGAGCTCCGCGCAAACCAGCGCTAGCCCAGTTACAACTGCTTAAAAGTGCCTTAGTCACTGTGATTGACAGGTCCTGTACTCAGTTCAAAAGAAAAATAAAATCCCACTGTCAGTCCCGAACCCACGACCTTGGAAACACTAGTCTGTACGACCTACCACTAAGCCATGACTCTTATACAAAAACATTGCGCTAAAATAAATATAACATGTAATAGTAGGGATGAATGTAAAGGGAATATAGGATGTGTAGTACACAAAGCATGTCATTTAAAATAAATGTCAAAACTACTGGATTTCCATAATAGTAGTGTGTGAACAGAAACAGCCATGCTAGTTGGCAGCTTGTAGATAATAAGGTCAGTTAAAGTACATAGATATATGTATGCATATGTACATATATATATATATATATATATATATATATATATATATATATATATATCTATATATAGTTGTAGGAGTCAATGTGCATACACACTTGCTACAGGGAAAATGAGAGAGGAATGGAGAATTGTGAATATACAACACAGCCTGAAGCATGAGAGAGATACTAACCTTTACAGTCACAGAACACTGTCCACAGCATACCAGCATGGTCCCCGCCCTCACAATCTGAAAGGGCAAAGCCTATCCCACATACCCTTTTATAGCACTGACCTGAAATCACAGTGAGAACTGCAATCAGTACACAACTGGCTGTATGCAATTAGCAAATGCTGACTTACAATTGGTGCAGAGGCCATCACATGGACCTATGCAGATACCTACAAAAGCATCCAGTGCTAACACTCCCCACATGCAATACATTCATTGCATTGTCTGTAAGCAGACAGAGGGAGAGCGAGAAGTGAGAGAGAGAGAGAGAGAGAGAGAGAGCAAAATAAAAATAAAAACCAGACACTGTGACTCTGTAACCCGAAGCTGTCAGCACTGACAGTAGCAGCAGCAAGCAGAAGCTGTGGTAACGCAACCAGCTGCGACAAACAGAGGTAATGCAAAGTAGCAGGTTAATAGTGTGCATACTGTGAACCCTCCAAATGTGTCATAGGTCTGTATCCATAGGTATGTCCATGTGATATGTTGTGTGTACGTAGTTCCACCAAAAGGGGATGACCATACATCACCTGTCAATCAGTCATAGGCCAGGATCCTGGCAGCATGTGTCTGTGCATTGGCCCAGCAATGGCTGTAGTGACTGCTTTGAAATGTCAGCCAGGCTCAAAAGTCAGGATCAGCCCATCCCAAAGGCACACTGGCTGTGAACAAGTGTCTGCAGGTAGCTGATGTCACTGCATATGCATCCCATACTGCATAATTCCATAGCTTAGCAGACCAGGCCCATTATGCATATGATGTGGTAATTCCCAGGGTCAGTCGAGGTGCCCCCTTAGTGGTGTGGGACCACTGTTGCTGTATGCCACTGTCCAGGTACATATCCTGTAGCACAGCCAAGATAAACTATCAGTGTTACATGCGGTGGTATGTCCTCTCAGAGTGCCGGTAGTACACATCCAGGGGGACCACGAGGTCACAGTGATGCTGTGTGTTCTCCTCTGCTGAGGGCGGCCCTCACCTGGACATGTGAGATGATAGGGAGGTTACATCCAGCTGGGATAAATATTTCAAAGGTGGGGGAGAAGGAGGGGGGATATGTGCAACGAACATGTCTGCAGGATTGTTGCCAATATCCGTGTGTTTGGTGAATGTTAAGTAAGTGTGGATTAACACAGAGCATATCTGAGGCATGTGGTCCATATGTGTAACATAACTGAAGAAGGCCTTGTGGTCATCCATAGTGTTTGTGTCCATTTCCCTCCCAGAGTAGGCCGTGGCTGTTGTTATGACGGACCGTAGGGTAGTACCAGTGCTGACCACAGATGCCTACCCTTAATGTGAATGTGCTCTGTCCTGCAGTAGCCTCCTGCTATTGTTATACAATCTGCCTCTGTCTGGGGTCCACTGGACAGGATGCCTAACCTTTGTGCATAGGGTCTGGGTTAGACATGTGTGTGCAAGTGTCATGCAATCCGTGGCATGTCCGTGGTAAGCATTTGCAAAGGGGTCAGCAGTGTGGCTTGTGGCTTCCACTGGCCCAGTGTGCTGCATGGATACCATCTCAGTCCCAGCAAGTGAATAACTGTCTAATCACATACATATCAAAGTAGTCTACTGTGCTGGTGGTGGTGGTGGGATATGTATATCAAGGCCGAGTAACGTCTGTCCACATCACAGTAGTGGACGGTGTCCCACATACAGTACCTTGGGATGAACCCCCAGAGTGAGGTTGTGCATTGCACCTGTCAGTGTGTGCTGACCGTTGGGGCATGCTACTATGTTGTGTGGAATGTGGCAGGTATTGTTGCACAGGTGTTGGCTGAGCACTGATATCTGGCCATGTACCTGTGTATCCACCACGACACACACACATGCAACATATGGGAGTAGTAGTATATCACTACACATGAGTATCATGTATAGTATGTGTGCCATATATTGCTGACATGGTCTGCTGATATCCTGTCTGTGTTCTCTTCCAGGGAGATGGCACGACAGCGTAACCCCGCCTACTCTGTGGCGGAAGATGAGGAGATCCACCAGAGCCTGGTGTGGGAGTATGACATCCTGTTTTCCCGCACCAGTCAGAATCAGCAGAGAGGGCCGCACTGTGGCAAGACCTTGTCCGTAGGGTAAATGATATTGACACGCATAACAGGACATATGAGCAGGTATGACATCACTGCAGTGATTTAATCCGAAGTGTCCGGCAGCGTGCATCAGATATCCACAGGCAACAGGTCGCCACAGGAGGTGGGGTGGCCACACATCCCCCCCCTCACCAGACTGGAGGGGCTACTCCTAAGTGTTGTGGCTCCAGCCCCGGAACACCAGCAGCAGTACACCTGCATTATGATGGAGGCTGGTTCCACACAGCAGCACGACATGGAGCGTGCAGGTAATATGCCATATGTACACCTGACTGTTCTGTACACTGTATCATATGCAATATCAATGGCACAGATGTGCCCACTGACATTAATCTCATCATTTCTGCAGGTCCCTCCAGGGTTACAGCGAGACAGGCCATCCATGCTGGTGAGTGTGTTTAACATAACCTATAATAGTCCTGATAATGCTAGTAACAGTAGTGCTCTGTGTGTATACTGCAGGATGTGCATGTGTGCATGTGTGCAGGTGTGCCTGTGCCCATGTGTGCATGTGTCCATGTGTGCATGTGTCCACGTGTGCATGTGTGCATGTGTCCACGTGTGCATGTGTCCACGTGTGCATGTGTGCATGTGTGCCTGTGTGCATGTGTGCATGTGTGCATGTGTGCCTGTGTGCATGTGTCCATGTGTGCATGTGTGCATGTGTGTATAAGTGCATCACTGGTAACAATGTCTGGAGACTGTAAACTGTGTTTCCTGTCTTCATCCCACAGGTTCTGGGGCTGTTCTGGTGACCTGCAGCAGGGAACCTGAATCCTGTGCCACGGCTACTGGTAATGATGATATTTGTGTAATGGCACAGGAAGGTGTGTCAGGGTCTGCCATTGGTCAGCCAATTGACAGTATACAGCTGTCAAACCCATCATTGCGCACAGTCATCCTGCCTGTACATCCTTTGTCACCATTGTCCCTAGGTGATGGACAGGATACAGCGGGCATAGACCAGGGTAATGTGGTACCTGTGGCACATGCATCCCCACACAGCAGCCATGGGCAGGGTCCTCCAATGGTACCACACAGACAGTTGCCCATGGGTTCTCGTGGGAGCATCCGTGGGCGTACTGCCTCTGGCCGATGTGCCCAAAGAGGTCTGTCAACCTCAGCTATGTTTCGTACTGTCATGCAGGCTCAGTCACATATGGAAAGGTACACCAGACAGGGTCTGAGGGAGCTCAGAGCATGTCACACAGCCATGACAGACAGTATGCATGACATTGCGGATGCTATCCGTAACTTCACCGATGTTGTGGGGACATATTACAGCAGTTCCACAACCAGATGTCCATGAGCCAGGGCAATGGTGGGCGTTTGCGGCATCGACGTGGCCGTATGCTGGCAGCAGCAGCAGCTGGCAGTCGGCACGGACGACAACAGGCTTGCGCACGCCCCCATAGTGCCAGCAGCAGCCCCAGCAATGCTGGGTCTGTGCTGTCATCAGAACGCCCCAGGAGACCATGTGCACGTGGCTCTGGACAGTCCCAACAGGGACATGTGTCCAGTCAACACCCCCCCGCTTCTGATGACAGTACCCAGTCCGGCTTTGTACTGGATACGGTCCGTAGCACCCCTGCCAGGCACAGGTACCGTGCCCGTGCACACAGACACTGATCTGTATGGCCTGCCAGGTGCAGTCTGTGGCTGTCCACAAACCCCTGTATATGACAGCCATGAGGTGGAACTGTGTGCGTGCATGCACACATGCGAAATGTTAACACTTAGGGCAACCACATACACGCACACACTGCACCAACACTGCCCCACCCTGTACTGCTGCCCCTCACCAACACACATACACACACATGTCAATTGGTGGTATCAGTGGCTGACTCAGGCATACCTAATCCACACCCTGTGCATATGATGACACTGTGCCACCTCCTGCAATCTCCAACATCATTGCGGGAACAGGTAAACACATTGCTGATGCACAGGGTGACTACATAGATGTGTATTAGTAGTATCATGTTGGTAACAGTACAGTGTGCTGCTATGACTGTGTGTTTATCTCAGCATGCCTGCTGTAGTAACTGTATGAATGTCCTGAATTGTTATCTGCACCCATAGTACATACCAAAGTATAACAGCTGCACATAATTGCATGCCGGTGGTAAGGTTGTCAACAGATAGCCGCATACATGGGTAGCACAGGGGGAAAGCTAACGCAAGTAGTGATATGCAATGGTGGACATGTACAGTAATGGTGTCAAGATGCCCACAACGACTATGCCATGTGGATGTTCGCGCATGTAGATATGTGTGCAGTATCAATGTAATCCAAATCACAAATAAGTATGACATAATATCGGTTCTACCATGGGCATCTGTGCTGCGTATTCCTGGGTACATGTTGATAGTGCCTACATATTTGCATTGTTACTTACTGTTATTGTTACCCCTTCTTTGTTGTATAATGCACTACTTCCAGCCCTGTTTACTGTAGCTTTGTTTGCATGCATGTTTGCTTGGGGTCCCCTGGAACACTGCTTACACCTGCAATGCAGAGTTACAGTGCTTCTGTAGACTGCTAGTGACATCTGCATAGCGTACGATATGTATGTCAACTTTACACATGACAGAACGTCACTGTCTGTCCTGTACGCATGTACGTTGCCTGTGACACATTGCACACGTCTTACCTGGCATTTACCCACGTGTGCAGTCATATATGTCAGTGCTATGAAACAGTAGCAGTCCACCCACACATACACACCTTCAGTATGTTGTTCCCCATTGGCCCTATGTGTTGGTACTCACCATGGCAATCACACTACTAGGGTGGCATGTGCAAAGGTAACCTGTGAATCACCTCTATGGTCCAGTCGTGGTTTATGTGAGTCATGTGTCATTGTCACAGTTGCCACATGTATGCAGTCAGCCATCACCCTTGGCCAGGAACGTACAACACATGTGTGGGATGCCACCACACAGCCAATCTGGGGACTGGTCTCTGAACCCAGTAATGCCATACCCTGTCAGGTGGCATGTCATATATACTACGCCCAGGACAAACGGCAACCCCAATCCCTGCTGCTACTATTGATAATACCCCTGAAGATGTTCCTGATAGTTTTGACCAGTCCTTTACTGAGACATTTCAGGCCCTAGCTAGCCATCTACCTCCTAGCTCCCCTGGTCCTGAAAGCAGCACCCCTAGAAAACTACTTGCATCCAGCTGCCAACCAGTCGCCACTTCACTTCTCCGTACCTTGATTGTAACAGTGAAACCCACTACACTTTCTGCTGATCAACTCCCTGCCGTACCTATCAAAACCAGATGATGCTATTGCTTACCCCGTCTCAAAGGTAATCAAAGGAACCATGTTAGAATCTAACTTTCCCACCATCTGGAAAATGTCATACGTAATCCCACTTCACACAGGAGACAGCTCTACTGAAGTCTCCAATTATAGGCCAATAGCTATACTCTCTCCACTTGCAGAGATTATGGAAACTTTCATCATAGACAAGTCATGCACCACCTAATCCAAACTCGCATTATGGCAGACACTCAGCATGGCTTACGTCCTCATCACAGCACTACGTCAGGCCTCCTAGCCTTTACTAACACCATAAGCCATACTTGCAACAATAATTATATATCCACAGCCCTCTTTTTGGATAATTCAAAGGCATACGATATGGTTGATCACCAACTTGTACTCCACACCCTGCAAAGACTGTCTAGATACTGGAGCCTTCCAATGGTGTCAATCCTACCTGCATGGTCGACAGCAGGCTGGCCTCTGGCAGAACAAACCCTCTAACCTTCTACCTAACACCCTCAGAGTACCACAAGGCTCTATACTAGGGTCCTTGCTGTCCTCCATCTTCATTAACGACCGTTATACTGTCATCCCAAAAGTCAGCTGTATCCAATATGCTGTATACTCTACTCTGATCTGCTCAGCCACATCTCCAGTAGAGTTATGGTCAGCTACCCAGACCACCTTTAATACAATAGCAAACTGGCTTTCTGAACATCGTCTGATCCTAAATCCCAATCAAACTAAACTGCTGTTATTTCACCAACACGTAGGTCTACCACTTTCACCATTACCATAACATCAACTGATGGCACAATAATCTCCCCTGACCCATCTCCGAAACTATTAGGTGTCATCATAGACAATAATCTCATATGTGACATACATGTTAACCAGATTAGCAAAGCCATCAATAGAAAACTAGGGTCACTTTACAGATTAAAGCCTTCCTAGCCCCTCCAGCTAAAGGTGCCATAGCTCGCTCACACCTTGTTTCAACCCTTCTGTATGCATCCCCTCTACTCTCGAATATGAACAAGACTGTCCTTAACAAACACTTGATTTGCTACAACCACATTGCCAGGTTTGCCACTGGCCTGCCTTTTAGGACACATCATTGCATCAATCTAAATCAGCTTGGTTGGCTTGCAATACCCAGCCTAATACAGTATAACCAACTGATTATGGCCTATAAAATCCTCTATAATCCAGACAATACTCCTACACTTCAAATATTATCACCCCCTATAACAATCCTAGACCGCTTCGATCCTCTAACAAAGTACTACTTCAGACTAGCAAGTTTAATAACACAGCTGGTGATTCTCTCTTTGCAAACCCTGTAAGTAGATCCTGGAACTCACTTCCAGCTGATATTACCCTACTGTCCACCTTAGGTCAATTTAACAGTAGACTCAAACAACATTTGCCACTTAACTGGCTATGTCAATGTATCAAGCCTGGCTAACTCGAATGTGTAACATCTGTGAACCACTTTACTGTGTAATTTTAATTTAATCCTGGCCTGTGCTCAGGTCTAACATTAACCTGTGGAACATGTTTGACTTGCTTACTTATGTAATCTCTGTAAATAATCTGTTTGTAATATGTAATGCTAGTATTATGTAATGCTGTATCTGCTACCCTCGTAGCTTGTCTCCACGGGCCTCCCCTGGAAATGGACATGCATCCAGTTGGGCTATCCCAGTCAACAAATGTAGGATAAATAAATAAATCAATACAATATATTACAGTGACGACAATACCAGTCAGACATTGACACACACTGACAGCATGCTGAACACACTGGGGCATACGTGGGGACTCAGACTAGCAGCCTGCCTGGGCATCACACACCTCCGCAGCTGGCACACAGGCATATCTTCCATCTGAACAGAGCACATGCCACACATGGCACGCATATCCCCTGTGCCACACACTCACAGCCTGTAGGGCTACACAACACACCTGCTACAGACGTGTCAGGTACCTGTCATGTGTGCTGCACTGTGGTCCCGCTCAACAGGCTGTATCTGGTGAAGGTCACAGTGATATGACTCAGGGGCACTATGGTCCACCACAGCACACATGCATACAGGTCAGTCAGAGGCATGGACAGATATGACTCACTCATTGACCATGCCAGTGTGGCTGCCTGAGACATACCTCCCTGGACTACATGATAGGGAACATAGAATGGATCTCTCAGCATGTGGCACAGGCCAGTATGAGCCTGATGTTGGTTGCCAACATACCCTCACCAGGTATTCTACCACTATATGTGGGAAGGGTGTTGTATGTCTACATTATGCTCAGTCTCCACTGTCATTCATAGGGTATCCACTGGCTGTCAACGTGTGCTTACATGCTAGGGAAGCCACAATGATGTGCATGGGTCATCTTGCACGTGACACCCATGGCCCAATGTATAATGGCAAGGCTCCTTGGTACACACATACTGCCTTATGCTTCAGGACATGTTTACATAGAGACCTCCGTGGGTATCACACAGGTTAGGACACTAACAGTGCTGCTACACAACAACAGCAGTGTACACCTGAAGATGCATGCACCAGACACTGCCCTCAGCACGGAGAACTGCAATGTCTGTGCAGTACCAGATTCATGATTCATGGCTCACAGGTGTTACCCATCACTGACAGGTTATGCCCCATACCATGCCTGTCGTCCCCTACACATGTAACACACATGGATAGGGGGGTGGTATCCCAAGGTAACACAGATACACACACCTCCAGGTTGTTGGCACAGCACAAACCGTCAGGGCCTACTCATGTGCAGCTGACAGTGTGTCGGACTGCCATCTGGTTCATAGCCTGGCACACACAACCCTCACATACACAGGAAGACCACCTATCCTCCATAACAACACCGCAATATGACAGTCTCATGAACTGTGTTTATAAGGCCGTACTGCATCCAGCCAAACATTGTGTGTGAGCATTACTGTAGCTACAACACTCTAGTTGAAGAGTTCACAGCATGTGGTCACCGAATTGCAGTGGAATGACATGTTACCACTACCACAACAGGTGGGAACATGCAGCACCTGTACATCGACTACATGTACACTATATGGCCCAGACCAGATGTGTATCCCCTGCTGTAGGTCTTTCACCATAGACACCCACACTGTATAGGGACATACCACGCGGACCCTGCACAGTAAGACACAGTCATATTGGTATACATTGCTAATACCATTTATCCACACGAAGCATTTGTCAGACATGGTAACTACTGCAGGTCACAGGTATTTATGTGTATGTGTCACACACATACATCATATGTGCAATGCCATTGCTGGTTTAGGCAATGGCATGCATTGTTATGTACAAACACCCACACAAGGTCATACTGTGTGACACAACCACACGTGACAGTTGTGGGTTACCAAAACATACCTATCTGTACTCTGACAATGGTAATAGACACAGTAGCAGAGCACACTATTGGCATTACTAGCCAACTAGCCCTGTTTGGCTGTGCTGATAGTGTGGTGACATCCCCTGTGTTTACTGGGGGAGTATGCAGCATCTGGTGTATTGTAGTATTTGCCAAAAGGATCTGTTCCCTCACACTTGCATTTACACACACCCTACTACCCCCACACACATGCACACTTGCCATTAGCAGGATTAATTCCCCTACCTAAGTCATGACACGTGAGAGGGACGCATTAGCAAAGTGCACTATTCGGTTTACTAGATAGTTCATCTTCTCTGGCTATACTTATAGGGTGCTGACAACATCAGTATTTTGAAACGGTAATGTGCATCAGGTAGTGTGATCTCCTGATTGCCAAAACCAACATGTTTTTCATACGGAAATGCACACACACAAACTCCCCACATGCAAACACACACACATGTCATTTACAGGTTTCAAACTCCTACCTAACTACATTACGATACGCAGGGGAAATGCATTAGCAGAGTGCGTTATTCACATTACTGGGAGGCTTCCCTTCTCCTGCTGTACTTATAGGGTGCTGACATCATCTGTGTTTAGAAAGGGGAGTGTGCATCCTGTAGTGTGTTCTCCCAGTTGCCAAAAGGAACATTTCCCTCATACATATTTGCACACACACAATAACCCCCCTCATCCAAACACACACACTTGCCATTTGCAGAATTCAAACCACTACCTAACTATGTTATGACACTTGAGACAGATGCATTAGCAGAGCACGCTATTCGCATTACTGGGAGGCTTCCCTTCTCCTGCTATACTTATAGGGTGCTGACATCATCTGTGTTTAGAAATGGGAGTGTGCATCCTGTAGTGTGTTCTCCCAGTTGCCAAAAGGAACATTTCCCTCATACATATTTGCACACACACAATAACCCCCCTCATCCAAACACACACACTTGCCATTTGCAGGATTAAAACCACTACCTAACTATGTTATGACACTTGAGACGGATGCATTAGCAGAGCGCGCTATTCGCATTACTGGGAGGCTTCCCTTCTCCTGCTGTACTTATAGGGTGCTGACATCATCTGTGTTTAGAAAGGGGAGTGTGCATCCTGTAGTGTGTTCTCCCAGTTGCCAAAAGGGACATTTCCCTCTCACAGGCTTTCACACACACACACCCCACTCACCCACACACACACTGAGCATTTGCAGGATTCTAACCCCTACCTAACTATATTATGACACTTGAGGGCGACGCATTAGCAGAGCGCATTATCCGAATTACTGGGCATCTGTTCTGCACCTGTAGTATTTCTAGGGTGCTGACATCTTTATTTCCACAGAGGTATGTAGATGTAGTACTACCTGTCAGGTGGGGGATAGCATATATATGCATTTGCAGCCACCTACGTCAGGGTCAGATATGCACATCGCACTGGCAGGTTATGTTCTATACCATGCTTTGGGACCACAGGACCTGTAACACACAACACAACCAGTCCAGAACACCACACCCACATCCAGGACACACACTTAGCTTCGGTGGGAACAGTGCCAGGATGTGCAGGTATTCACATACACCATTCCAGTTGTTAACATCAGGTACAGGCATATTGTGTGTGAGAACTACTCAGGCCTCTACCACTTTACCCTACCGCCACTACAATTTGTGGGTCCATGTGCTATGGCAGAACCACACACCACAGCCACATGGGTGAATACATATTGCACCTGTCCATCTGCAACATGGGTACTCACTGTTCCACACCAGAGGTAGACCACCATTGTTGATATCTGCCCATGTCCACCTTTCCCTGGACATCCATATCTCATCTCCACCCCCAGGCAAGGTTGTCACTGCACACAAACTGTGTTTAGCACAAGCAGACTCTACACTTGTGTAGACTGGGGTGGATGACTTCAGAGGACCCATGCTGGAGGACTATACTGGCCACTCAGCATAATCCTTGACACTTGCATCCTATGAGCATGTGTACAGTTTGCATTGGTCATGCTATCCCACATATACCCATGACTGCTCCACAACAAGACACCTGTCAGCTGTACACCGCCATATATGCGCCGTTCAACAGACAGAGTGACCTAATACATTGCAGAGCTGTAGCCCACAGAGGGAGGACATCTGTGGACGGTTCCAGCACGGCACTTCATTCACACATACTCATTACAACACAGTGTTGACAGTGGAATCGTCCAGAGAATGCAGATAGGGCTCCCCTCAGTCTGTTATTGATGGACACCTACTGTCAGAGATCCTCAGCAACCCTCTCACAGCACACACCAACAACATGGCTGTGGCTTAGCACATTCAATCCCTGAGACCTCCATGGTGCCCCTGCTTGACAGAGGCACAGCTCACTAGCCTCACATGTCACCTTCTGTGACCTACTTTACAGTGGCACGGTAGCCTACTATCCTGGGGATGCAGATGCCAAGCACACTCTGGCTGAGCTGCCATTCCCTGGGGCAAGAAGCCTAGTATTGACCTCTACACCCATATGTTCAATTGTCGGATGCACAATATTTGTTGTGCTGTTCTACTGTTTGCAGGTCTTTATTGCCATAGCATTCCCTGTTCCTATGACCAACTTGTGTATCTGTGGCAGATGTTTGCATATGACGGCGATCCACTATATCACTTATGTCTCTGTGGTCATTTACTGTGTGCACTGGGCTGATTGCTGTGTTGTTGTTGGTTCCTGGACTGACACGTACAAATACCAGATATGTGTGGCCAACTGCTACACGGAGATATGGCCTAAGTGTGTGAGCATGCCCAGTTCAGCCTTTCCATGGCATGTTGTCTGACATATGCCTCATTTATCAAAGTGTGCGAGCATGCCCAGTGTGAGCTTTCCATATGTTGTACTCTGAAGTCCAACACATATTTGGGTGTGTGTGACCTTCGACATTATCACACGTTTATGATTTGTGTGCTGGGTGTCATGTTGTGTACTAACTGGCCAACTGCTTCGTGTCTGCCACAACAGGGATTATACTGTGCCTGCAGGAATTGCATGGGATACTTTGCAGACAGTTCTCAACATACTTTCATAATGACCTAACACTGTAGTACCGTATAGTGTACTGGTTCGGTATTTCACTGTAGTGGACAGTATCCTGGGCTTTAGTCCTATCACTGCTTGACATCTTCATAGTGAGCACGACAGACTGTGTAGGGGCCAGTTGTGCACATATGACCATGTTGCAATATGTTCAGATATGGACTACCTACACCAGGCTTGTCCAACATTGCTAGTGTATTCCACAACATGGGTGGACATTGGCAAACACTAGCGATGTTCCGTAGGCCATTTCTGATGGTAGTCACAGGGTGTGTTTGTCCTTCGACACACATTCTAACTGGAGTTTGCCATTACATATGTCATGGTTGGTATACTGTGCCTCTGTCTACCTCTGACAAAACAGTGATACCCAGGGTAGCCTACCATCTCCCATACACTCATCAGGATGCCTCTTGAGGGGTGTCGATATGTGGCACTCTGGCTGACCTGTACCAGGAGTTTACTGAAGTGTGGGGTGCCTTCTGTGTTATGGATCATTCTGTACAGCTTGTCCTATGTATGTCAGTGCTGGGGTTCAGGTCTCTCATGTGCATAGCTCACTGCCATTCAGATTGTACAAGGTGCAACATGTTCATTCATTCCAGGTTGGACATGGCATCATACATCAGGCACAACTTTCCTGTAGCCGGGAAGGATGGCAGTGTGGGGCTGCAGTTTGTTTACTCAGGCAACACATGGCATCTGTTCAGGCTCTTTGCTACCCCTGGTGGGGTACTGTTGTGGACTTTACAGTTGTTAGAGGTGTCTGCTGCGGTATATCCCACAGGGGCTATTGTAGTCAGTTGTGATGCTGATGGAGGATGGCTGCAGAGCCAGAGTGAGTTCCCCTTATCTACATCTGCCAGCCTTCATGTTTGGGTGGGTATATGGTACATGTTTCTGTGAACACTACAGACACATGTTTGTCCAGTGCAGGTTATTTATCACCTTTTGTACCCAGGTCTCACATTACATGTTAGGTGCCTCATGGGTTAACACCTGTGTGGTAATTTGTGGGCACTTACTGTATATCCACAGTGGTTGTCTATACACAGTTCTGCGATTAGCTTGCTGACATGGCTATGGCTACAGTTGTCTGTTTGTAGGTGGCCCTTTTGTGGGTTGCTTGTGTCAGCTGGGGGTCGGATACGGTGGGCTGTTTGTACTCCTCTGCATACATGCTCAGTCACAGTCCTTCCATGTTGGCCTATACCTATGGGACATGTATACAGAACGGGGGTGGGGCCAAGACCAGGCCTTGTGGGATGCCACTCATATCCGCTTTGTAGTCTGACATGGATGCAGCATGTCTGACCATGTCAGTTCTGTCCTTGGTCTGCTTTGCAACCCCTCTACTGACATAGGGGTGTATATTTAAGCTGGTGAACATATCCATACTGAACACGTACGGTATTGTCTAGAAGCATGTGCACGGTCCAGCTACGCTGTGTGGACCACATAGCCCTCATCAATGACCTTAATGACTGCTTCAAATGGGTCAGACATATTTAGGGGCCGGTTCTGCAGTTACAACAGCCACAGTGTGTAGGGTCCGGTATCAGTAGGTCCACATTAGCCTTCTGTCTGAGGTACATACTGATCCTTTCCATAGCTGTGCAGAACAAGCTTGTCAGGATCCTGGGGTGGTAGTTTGGAGTATCCATTCAGGCAACACCTTTGTTGTGATGGACCATTGTTGTTGTACACTGCTCTTTGGGTACATACCCTGTGGTAAGGCTGACATTGGCCAGTAGTGTGACTTTGCATTCCATTACTCTTGGGGTCCACGTTGGCCTCAGCACAGGACACCATCACATACCTTTGCTGCTGTGTGTTCTGCTTTGCAGATGATGGCTGTTACCTCAGCATCTGTAATGTCAGGGGACCATCTGCTGGGATAGGTATTTTGCACTCTGGGGGGGGGGGGTGTTTGCACTGCACCTGACAGGTTGTATGTTAGCAATATGTGTGTGTGTTTGGTATGCTGTTTGTAATATCTGTGTGATTTGGAGCATATCTGTGGATGCCCAACATGGTTCCTACCATCAGTTGGGTAAGCCTTGTGATTATCCTTAGTGTCCTGTACGTGTTGTATCTTCATAGGTTCATGGGTTCATAGTAGGCTAGACACCCTAGGCCATTGGTAAGCCTAGCTAGAGTGTGTGTGTCTTTCGCCACCCCTTGCTATGTTCAATTATGGCCATTTATGAGGTTCTTCACTGTGCCTCTGTCTGGTCGTGACACAGTGGGGACCCCAGTATACATGTACGGTCATCCATCCACTTGGCAATATTCCTGTTGAGGGGTGTCAGTGAGGGGCTCTGCCTACCATGGATTGGGATCCTGTTTCTGGGTGTGGGAGCCTATGGGTTATGTATCTGTCCCTCCAGCACATCTTATTTCATTATGTGTTGAGGTTGACATCTGTGACTCTCACAGCTCCAATGGCTTTGATTTCCTGTGGTGTAGCATGTCCATTACTCCTGTGTTGGACATGGCCTGGTACAACAGACATAGAATGCCTCTGTGTAGGCAGTGTGTGACTGCAGTCAGCTGGGGTGTCTACAGCCAGGCAGCATATGACATATATTTCGCACCCTTTATCCTGTTGGTGGGGTAACTATGAGGCCTTCCGAACCGCTGCAGGTGTCACGTATGGTACATCCCATATGAGTCATTGTACTAGATTATGGGTCTGATAAGGGAACAGTACAGCGGCACAGTGACCCTTGTTGATGTTGGTGTGAATCCTTTCATAATACGGTGTCCAGTATCAACAGTCTTCATAGCCACATTGGCATTGTGGCTGTCACATGACAGATTAATGTCGACCTGTGTCCCTAGGTCCCTGATGACTCCTTGCATACATAATGGTTTGACACCTATGTGGTACTTTGTGTACCTTGTCTGGTATTTGGTGGGACATCCATCCTGTCCAGTGTCTTCGGATGTCTGGGTGGGGTTCTTGTGTGTGAGAGTGTGGTCTGTTGCATGCTACAGACTGTACAGCAGTTTTGACTACAGTTATGTGCACATGGGTGGTGTCCGCTGCTTTGTGCATTGTCAGTTACCTGGCTATATGGGTGTCTGTGCTGCATATGGATACTCCCCCTCCTTTGATGTCTTGGTGCAGGTGTTGGGGCCATAACACATGGTATGTGGTATAACCTAGTAGTGCTGGTGTGGTATCACTAGGCCTGCAGCAGGCTTCTGTCACTGGACAGGCATCAATGTTCTCCATAATGGGAAGTGCCTCAGGGGCATGCATATTGCAGTTTACACATCTGGCATTGGTCAGCATTACCCTTATGTTTCCTACCACTTATGTTTTCTAGGGTGGTGAGTAGTCTTTTTGGCCTTGCCTACATACGGCTCTATGGAGGCGGCAAAGGCCTTATCCAGTATCCAGACGCACACGGGTAACAGCTGACAGCCACCCCTGTAACAGCAGCATGGCTTGTCATGCTTGACATCTCAAGCAGACACACATTACACCCTCTTGGACTAACAGCTGTAACTGTTCCAGCTGTTAAACATGAGCATTCTGTGTTTGTACTGTGGCATCATTCTTGGTGAGGGTTGGATGCTGCACACAGCCAGTGTCATCCCGCCCTGGGGTACATACTCGGAGGGACCATCCATGTCTCATTTGTTGTTGACCAGGGAGGTACATCTCAGGTAATTCACACCAGCATGGACATTGAGTGCATCGTATTTCTGCTTGCTTTGGGGTGACCTGCTTCCTTGTGTTAAGTGGCATTTTGTGGCTACCTACAAGCAGCTTACTCTACCCTTTCCCTTGTTCAGTCTGGTGAGTGGGACAGCTGTGTTTCTGCCTATACAGACACCTATTACGACTGTATCAGGCATTTGTTTCTCCTTCGGGCCTGTGACTGTTTGGCACACCAGCTTTGCATACTATTCGTTGCATGTGCTATGTTTGAAGGTTGTGGTTGCTTGTGATCTACTTTGGAGGCGTCTGTTGGTGTGGTGTGTTTGTAATTAAGGCCTCTGGGAATATTTGTCTGTGTTTATGTGTTTGGTTTACAGTTGTGGTAGGTCTATGTGGGACTTAGTTTGTGGTGTATGTGGTTACCTTCTCCTCCTGACTAGTGTTGACAGTACTGACTTGTTGGAGCTCAACCTCTGCTTTGGATACATGGATGCATCTATCACATATGTTTGTATTTATTCGGGGGTGTTGTGGTTGTCTGTGTACTTGGTACTGGCGTCACATTGCCTCTGGATTCATAGGTTATACTTGTTGTGGCTGGACTTAGTGGATTGTATGTGTGGACATATGTTGTTGCCATACTACTGATCAGTGATTACTTCCCTTTTTATGTTTGCTCTATCATGTGGTCTCTTCCTCATTCTCTTGCATGGTTTGGTAATGGCTGGAGCCCAGCATGCCAGATGTCTGTGTGTATGGCATTGTGTGTTGTTGTTATTTGTGATTGCATACTCCAAGCATTCCTGGCTGTGTTCATGGAATGCCTGTATAACATGTTCTGTGGTGTGTCCCATATTCTGCACTTGCACAGGGCCTTTTGTTGATTCAACATCGGTTTTGAGGGCTGAAACCTATACTTTACACATGTTTTTCACTGTGGTATTCTGGCCAGGGACTGGGGTCAGGGTGTGTATATCCAGTGTGCTTACTCTATGGTCTGGTCTTACCAGTGAGGGGTACACTTCTCATCTTGCCATCCAGAACACATGTTGCTGATTATCACATCCAGTATGCTTACCCCTCTTGTGGGGGTAGTACATTGTTCCTGGGCATTTTGGTTTATGGAATCTGGGTAATTTTCTCATACTGTGTTGGTGCTAGTACAATGCTACAGGTGTATGTCTGGGTATTTTCAGTCGAGCAATATAATGTGGTTTGGGGGGCTTGATATATTCATGTATTCCGACATAGGCCAGGTGCTGTTCCTGGTATTAGGACAGTGGTCTGCATCAGGCTATATACTGCGAGGCAGTTTTAGCCATTGGTATTTGACCATGGATATTCCATGCTGCTTCTTGTTGTGGTACCAACAGGGGGGTGTGGTTATCCTTGCCATTTCTTGCTAGTCACCCTCCTTTTGTAGCTTGTTCCATGTTTTGCGGCTGTACAGCACAGTATGAGGTGTGACCTGGTAGTGTTAGGGTGCTGCTGTGAGCTTTGCCCAGTTCTCTATTACAGGACTGGTATCTACATTCTCCTTACTGTGTGCGTTTACACTGACACATCTTGCTGTTTGTACATCTGTCATGGGGTAGTATTACATCTAGGTTCCTATCCCTTGTAGAACCTATGAGGTTGGGTTTGTGTTGTGAGACTTACCTATTCAGGGCATGCTGTGGGTACTGACAACCTTTGCCAGTATCCATGGGGCATGGCATGATAGGTGCATGCCACCCCTAGCAGGTGGTGCATCATGTCAAACTTCGCATATCTTCCCAGCCTGTAACACATTGGCTCCCCTTTGACTGACTGCATTACTTCAGCCAATTATTGTACTTGATCTTCTTGTCTTCATAGTGTGGCATCCTGCTTGGTGAGGGTGAGATGTTAGACAGAGTCTTCATGTTTGCATATACTAGATGGTGTTACATTGCTTAACACATGGCAATCATGCCTCAGGTGGTGCTGCAGGGCTGCCTCTGTCAGATGCACATACTACACTCCATGTACATGTTTGAGAGCAGGTTGTGTCATGTTAGGCATCCCTGTTACTATATGAGTGAGTCAGAGAGGGGTATCATTCCCATGGTTCCTACTGTGCCAGTGTATGTGCTATGCATTGCCTCTTTGCCAAGGCCAGGGCATACTGGGCACGCCTCCTTCTGCCTACTGGGGCAGGCTCAGGTTGTTCCTCCTCTGAGTCACACTCTGCCTGTGATGGCCTTGGCAATGGTGGGGGGCTGTTTGGCCCGGCCCTATGCTGGTCCTGCTGCAGCTGTTTTCGCAAGATCATATTATGTAGCATAGCGCATACCATGACAATTTGGGTACATGTAGTTGGTGTGTACTGCAAGGCTCCACCAGATGTGTCCAGACACCGGAACCGTGACTTGAGCAGCCCAAACATTACATGTTTGTGCGTGTGCCTCATTATGGCGTTCCTGTTCAGGTGTGTGTGCATTTCTGATGGGTGTCATCAGCCATGGCTCCAGTGCATAACCTGCATCCCCCACTAGGTGTCCGTGTGGGATGTCCCCATTGGCAAATGTCTGGTACAGCTGCGTCAAATGCCAGATGTGGGAATCGTGATAACTCCCAGGGCAGCCAGCACACACATTCATTATTATGCCCTGGGCATCACACACGACCTGGCAGTTGATGGAGGGGAAGCCCTTGCGGTTAATGTAGGCCCTACCCCACTCACCTGCTGGTGCTTTGATGCGTATGTGCGTGCAGTCTATAGCACCCAGTACCTCAGGGTATTCCGCTATTTGCTGGAAGAGACGCATATTGCTGGCCAATACCTCACGGGCATTGGGGAAATATACATGATCACCGACAGGTGCTGACATGACATCCAGGAACTGGTGCACTACTCTGGAGGCTGATGCTTGTGATATCCCCATCATATCGCCAGTTGGTCTCTGGAAGGTACCTGTTGCTAGTATTCTTAGGCCAACACATACCTTGGTTTCCACTGAGATGGGTTCCCCTCTGTTGGTTCTGTGTGTGAGGCGTGGCCTGCACAGCTCAACAATTTGCTGCAGGAGCTCTCTGTCCACTCTATAGCGCTCTACTATCACCAGCTCATGTAACCCGTGGTAGGTGACCCTGGGCCTGTACACTCTTCTCCGTCTCCTCACTGTGGGTTGTCTGGCACTATCTGCATTGTCACCACCCTCAGCAAGTTGCCTATGTCTCATTATGACAGCTATGGCAGCCCCTAACATTTCTGCTCTGAGTGAAGCTTTTTCAGTTTTCACTTCTATTAGCTTACTCCTGTCTTGCAGTGTCTCTTAATGGAAACATCCTGCACTACTGTTTGCAGAGTTTTAAGTGCTGGGCTGGGCTACTATTCTGCCTGTGTAATTGCCTGCTTCTAATTGTTTTCACCTGCTAGCTTCAGCAGTTATCCCTGCTAGCTTCCTATTAATTCTGTTGCTTCCTTTTTCCTCTCTGTTTCCTCAGGAAGGAGCAACTTGCATACTATCTGAAACATGTTCACAGTGGCTTACACGCACGCACACATGCTTACACGGTTCAGAATCTAACGCACGTACACCCGCGCAAACACTGTTACACGTCCGCCAACAGCCTCCAACATACTCAGCCTGCCTTACACGCATGCACACCCACGCAAACAGTGTTAAACATCTCCCAACACGTTCCCACATGCTCAGACTGCCTTACACGTGCACACACTGTCCTACTCACCCTTCATGGTGTGCACATGTGCACATGCACGGCCAGCAAGAAACTTTGGTGTAGGTTACAGTGTACACCTTCCATTTCTTGACTTTCCATGACTTATCTAGTGGCACACCTCTTTCCATGATCTGTGCCTGTCATCTGTTATGTTACACTGGCCTCCAATGAACTGCATTTCTTTCTACCATTCCCCCCTGTGATGTCACCTATCTCCTACTCTATTCCTCCCCCTTTTGTATCTCTTACACTACTCAGACTGTGCTCATTTGGTTTGTGACTGTGAGATTCAGTAGCCGGACCCTCATTTACATGAGATTGCCTACTAATGCTTAGTTACATGTCTTAGACTCAGCTTCCCCCCTTAGCAACCACTACACGGTGGCCATGTTGGTTTTAGTCTGCTGGTCCCTGCATTATCATTCCATGTATTGCATGAAACCCACATTTGTGGGTTTATAACCTTCTTTTTCATGGTTTTATACAGCGCAGCCCATTTGCGCGGGGCTGCGCTGGGTTTAAACATCATATTTTTAATAGTTTTGCATCGGGTTATCTTGCCAATGGCCACATATTTGGTCATTGGCATGCTGCCTGACTCATATGCAACCTTTTTTTGGAGCTGACATCGCTAGGATTTTGTAGAAATGTACTCAGTTGTCAACTGAGTACATTTCTGCAAACGCCTCTACACGGACTGGTTTCTGCTTCGTGGATCGCTAATATACCTCATTTGCATACCTTTCGGATGCAAGTGAGGTATTTAGCATGTCCACGTCCAGTCCGTGTAAAAGACGTTTTAGCTGGTCTCTTACATGGAGTTTAGGGCTGTTCCTGGATCGCGAGGCTTGCATGGAGTGTTGCACGTCTCTTACACTCCGTGCAAGCCTTCGTGAATCCTGCCCATGGTTAATAACAGAATAAGTATACAAATTCAATGAGCATTAACATATATATTACAGTAGGTATATTAGGAAGCGAGGTATAAGTGGAATAATTTGAGGACTTATGTAATACATGGGCATAGCCACTTATTCTTTAAGTATGATCTAAGTGAGTTTTTAAAGTGAGTAGAGGTAGGGGCAGAAATCAGAGCAGGAGGGAGATTATTCCAGGTTCTAGCTATGGAACGGGAGAACAGTGCTTTTCCTGCATTATTGTTAACCTTAGAGATACAGAGGAGGGGTTTGTCGAAAGATCAGAGAGAATGATTTGTATTACATAGTATCACAATAGTTTGTGAATCTCCCAACCATTCATCCATGGGTTCACTCAACTCATCCCATCCCCTACCCGAATCAACAAAAACCCTAACAATCATACCTTACTTGACTGGATCCGAGTCAACAAAGCCCCTCACTCTTACCTAGCAGGCTGCTTACCTGACAGTCTTAGTGACCACTCCCCCACTTTCCTAATTCAGCATCACACACATAGTCTCAAGCCCATTATCCACAGGCAAATACAGAACAAGTCCAACTTCAACCCAAACTCCTTCATCTCCTCCCTGCAAAAATTAACTGGTCACCACTAAAATACCTCAACCTAGATGAGGCCGTCCAATTAAACAGTACCTTCCTCTCCATCCTAAACACCCATGCTCCTGTAAGAAATGCCAAAGTCAGATCCAGGCATGCCCCATGGTTATAAAAGACCACCAGAACTGTAATGAAATCCAGAGATAAGGCCTGGGAGCACTGGCAACTAACAAACAATAACTCAGATAGGCAACCATTCCTTGAACTGCGCAATAAAGCCAAAAAGCATATAAAATTAGACAAATCCCTCTACTATAAATCCACCCTAAACTCTACCAACCACAACCCTAAGCAATTCTGGTCCACTATTAATGCTATCCTCCACCCAGGGAAGGTTGATACCCCCCAACCATCCATCCCCCTCCTCCAGCAGTATTGCTGAATCCTTCAACAAACACTTCACTGAAACTATAACATCTCTAAACAAACAACACTTCCCTACAACAGCCCCCCCAAACTCCTAACCCTAATCCCTCCACTCCTCTTTTCTTCTTCACCTCAGTACCTACCGCCAACATAAAAAGACTATTGTCAAAACTTAAGCCCATCAAACTCGCAGCTGATAACCTCCCTTCTGAATACTTCAAAATTTCAGCTGATACACTAGCCTACCCAATTTCAATTCTAATCAACCATTCCATAACAGAAGGCTATGTTCCCTCAATATGGGAAATATCCTACATCATTCCCCTCCACAAAGGCACCGCCTCCAATGACCTCTCCAATTACTGCCCCATTGCTATTTCCTCCCCTCTCTCCAAGATACTTGAAAAAAGTATCAACACCCAGGTCTCCAACTACCTCCTAACTAATAATCTCCTCTCCAAAACCCAACATGGTTTCAGGCCATATCACAGCACTACCTCCACTCTGCTCTCCTTCACCAATACTATACTTCATCACAAAAACAATGGCCTCTTCTCTACTGCTGTATTTCTAGATATCTCAAAGGCCTTTGACATGGAATCTCATGAGCTACTACGCTCTACTCTCCCCAACCTCTCCTTCTCACAATCAGCCTGCAACTAGTTCCACAGCTATCTATACGGATGCCAGCAATCAGTAATCTTGGATGATAACCTATCACCTCACCTACCAGTTACTCTCAGAGTTCCCCAAGGGTCTATCCTTGGCCCTCTGCTATTCTCACTTTTCACTAACAACCTACATACTGCCACCACACAAGCATCTCTTATACAGTACACAGATGACTCTACTCTCATCTGCTCTGCCCCCACTCTACCAGAACTACAACAAATCACACATGAATCATTCTCTTCTGTAGAAAGCTGGCTGTCCAATGCTTAGCTCCTACTCAACCCAAGTAAGACAAAACTTCTTCTGTTCCAACCTTCCAAAGCCACCTAGAACACCCCCAACTTCAACATTCTCACCAAAGACAATACTATCATCTCTCCATCAGAACACACAAAATTACTCAGTGTGGAAATAGACAACAAACTTAGATTTGACAACCACATATCTCTCACAATAAAAAAAGTTCACAAGAAACTTGGTGCATTATATCAAAGCCACCAATTCCTAACCAAGGCGGCTAGAATCTCCATAGCCAATTCCCAGCTAATCTCCACCCTACTCTATGATTCCCCATACTTACCAACCTTAGACAGACAGACCTACACAAGCTGGATGCTTGTTTCAACAAAATTGCTAAATTGCTATTGGAACCTCCTACCGCAGCCATCATTGTATCTCCCTTAAAGAACTAAACTGGCTAGAGCTCCCACAACTCCTTCACTTTAATCAACTCACCCTCGCTCATAAACTTAATTAACCACCCCCATAACATCCCTTTCCTTCAAACCCTTCTCCAACTCTATCACTCCATGAGGCCCATAAGATCAAGCAACAAAAATCAGCTCATGTTATCAAACCCAAAAACTCAGCAGGAGAAGCTATATTTTCATGTACCATATCTAAACTTTGGAACAATCTTCCACCCTCTATAACTACTCTACCTTCCAGCAGCCTTTTCAAGACTGCACTCAAATTCCACTTAAAGTTGCACTGGCTTTGTCTTTGTTCTAATCCAGACTAACGCCCCCACCCCTTACCCCCCACCTAGACTCTTAACCCAACTATACTACCGCCACTACAGTCAGAAGTAGCTAGTTGTCTTTATATACTTTAAAATCTTGTCTAACAACTTTGTTACTAATATTATAAATGACAAGAAACCATCTTAACTTGCAACATTTACTGTATATACTGCTGATAATCAATATCTTGTTATTGTATTAAAGCCAACAACCTGTAATGTTGTTTACTATTGCTGCAACTTTGTATCTCTATTTATCATGTACATGATGTGGAGCTTTTCTCCCTGGGCATCCGCTGAAAAAGGACCTGCGTCCAGTCGGAATTTCCCGGTAAATAAATGTAAATAAAATAAAATTAATTAATTAATTAATTAATTAATTAATTAATTAATTAATTAATTAATTATAGTGGATGAGAAGTTGGCCTAGTGCAGGTTTTATTTTCTGGATGTGTTACCACATTGTAGGCAATGACTAATTGGTGATAGGTTAGTAGTTGGGGAAGTTCCAGCCATTGCAGTTCCCTTAGAGCCTGGTAATGGCAGGTTCTAAAGGTGGAGTTCTTTGCAAACTTGGTGATTTTATTATAGCATGATTTGAGTCTGGCAAAGTCAAGTTTTCTAAGCTGGGTAAGAATTGGAGCAGCATACATTAGGGTAGACAAGAGGTGAGCTTGGGCTAGGGTAATCTGTGCTTGTTTCGAGAGGGATTTCCTGTGCCTATATAGTGTTCCCATTTTTATGGACTTTTTTGATAGTTTGTGAAATGTGGATGTCGAAGTGTAGATTTTTATCAATTTTAATGGCTTGGAGTTTAGTATGGTCAGAGGTAGAGATAATAGTGCCATTTTTGGAAGAGACAGTGAAGGATAGAGGGGTGGAAATGGTTTTGTTGTAGGTGAAAAGTAGTAATTTGGTTTTATTAGGGTTTAGGATAAGTTGGATCTGAGTGATCCAACTTTCCACAGAGCTAAAGGATTCCTGGGTGAGTTGTTGTAGGGTGGGAAGTAATGGAGCTGAACAGATAAGAGTTGAATCATCAGCGCATTGTATAAGTGAAGCATGCTGTGTGGTGGTATGGAGAAAAGAAGTGGGCCTAATATGGAGCCTTGTGGTACACCTATGGTAGTTGGGAGTAAGGGGGATAGTACACTTTGCCATTGGACAGATTGTTGCCTGTTTGACAGATAGCTTTTAAACCAGGCATTGGCGGAAGGGGCAAAGGATAGGGATGTCAGGGTGTCTAGTAGTAAGGAATGTGAAATCTATAGTGGAAGGGGCAAAGGATAGGGATGTCAGGGTGTCTACTAGTAAGGAATGTGAAATCATGTCAAATGTTTTGGAGAGGTCTAGAAATATTGCAGATACAAAGTTATTATTATTTCTATGTTGGTTGATCAGGCTGTGCTATGATGTTGTCGGAAGCCATTCTGTGTGGGGGAGAGGAGATCGTGTGAGCTTAGGAATTGCGTTACCTGAGAATGTATACATTTCTCTAGTATTTTAGATAAGGGGGATAGAATGGCACTGGGGTGATAATTTGAGTATTTATAAGAGTTTCCACCTTTATGTAGTGGAATAATGTATGATACCTTCCATAGCTATGGGACATATGCTTCTTGTATGGAGCAATTGATAAGAATAGAAATAGGGTAGGATAAGGATTCAGCAGCTATTTTTAAGAAATTGGCAGGTAGATTGTCAGCAGCAAGGGTGGTAGGTTTCAGTTTTAGGAGGTGTTTTTTTAATTGTTGAGGTGAGAACGGGTGAGAGCGTAAAGGATGGAATGTTGTCAGGGCATTTGGTTGGGTTATATGTAGGGCTGTTTTTGGATAGTTGGGAGGATAGTGTTAAGATGGATTCTGTGAAGTAGTGATTGAATTGGGAGGCAATGTCCATGTTGTCATTCATGGAGTTAGGAGTGGAAGTGGTAGTTTTGCCTGGTTTTAGGAGAAAGTTAATGGCATGCAAAAACTTTTGGTGAGCTTTTGAATGTTCATTTTGGATATTGAGGAAGTAATTTTGTCTATCAAGTTTAATTTGTCTCTTGGCCTGATTTCTAAGTTGTAGGTAACTTTGTTTGGCTAGGCTAGTATTGTATTTATTCCAAATTTTCCAAGCCTTATCCCTTGACTTTAGAAGGGTTCTAGTTTCCCTAGTTAGCCATGGTGCATAGTTTGACTTGGCTCTTATTTTCCTAATTGGTGTGTCTGTCAAGGATATTGATGAGAATATTGTTGAAGTAGTCAACGGCTTGGTCTAGATTTAGGGTTAGTAGTGGTTTCCAGTTACTATGTTTTAGAATACTGTTTAGTTCTTGTATATTTAGTTTACGATCATCTATGACTTGTCTAAAAACAATGGGTTTGGCTATGTTGGTACATTTCTGCAGGAGGAAGGTGGGGAGATGGTCACTAAGACCATTATGAAGGCATCCTCTCTGATAGTTTTGTTTGTGGGTTTTTTTGTCGATTCTAGTGGGTTCTTGGATAAGTCGGGTAAAACTGTAAAGATTAATATGGTTAGTGGGGTTGTTAGAGTTACAGGCTGTCCAATCAATGTTCAGGTCACCTAGTAAGATGGTTTCTTGGGGGAGATTATCTGTGGCCCATTGTAACATTTCTTCAATGATGGGAGAGTTATTACCGGGGAAATATAACAGCAGAGAATGATGATAGTTTTTGTGTCATTTATGATTAGGGTTGAACCTAAGGTTTCAGCATTTTGAAATTTAGGTATGGGGGGGTTGTAGAAGTTTGATGTCAATTGTATTTTTGTAGAGGATAGCAACTCCACCTCCCTTTTTGCCAACTTTATCCAGTCTTAGGATATTATATCCTGGTGGGAGAATTTCTTCATTTTGGGTATTAGGTTTTAACCACGTCTCGGTAATGGTTAGTATGTCAGGGGAGTAGTGAGCTATAAATGAGTGTAGGCCAGAAAGTTTGTTATAGATACTTCTGATGTTGACATTCAGAATCAATAGGTCAGAGATTTGCCTAGCAGAGAGTAGAGAGTTTTGTGGTCCAAGGTTTGGGTGTATGTCTCCAGATATAAGTAGATTTTCAGTGATAAAACAGTATGTGTTTAATTGTGTGCACTATGTCTATGTTGGATCTAGCTGATGTTTTTCTAGTGTAAGATGGTGTTATGTGAGACTTATGTGTAAGATTAAGCTGTCTAATGTAGAAGAGATAGGAAAGAAAATGTGTGAGCGTATATTTGTTTGAGAAAGTGTTATGTGGAATTATGTGTTTTCTATTGATGTGTTTGTATATAATGATGTGATGTTTGTTAGGTATGTCAGGGTTAGGAAGAGAAATCCTAAGATTAATGGTATTTTGTGAGGGAGTAGTGGTTGGGTCTTAGTGGTTTTGGGGTTCAAGTATGGGTGTGAGTGTGAATGCATGGCAAGTAGATACTATGTACCTTTTTAAGGTAGACATTTGATGGGGGGGTGTATGAGAGGTCCTTGATTGGAGAAGAGTGTGATCAGATGATCTGGGGTTAGAATAAATGTAGAGGTAGTGGGGGCAGGTGGGAAATGGAGCAGGGTAGTGGAGTGGAGTGAGCCGAGTGTAGCAGGGTGAACTGAGCGGGGCTACACTAATCCTCGAGACTGCAGAATCTATCTATAGGGCTGGTCAGGACAGAACAGTAAAAGGAAGATACCTCTGTAATTAAGCAGGAGTGGGAGGGAGTTGTGCAGGTTCAAGGTGGGGGTGGGGGTAGACACTGAGTAATACAAGGTTGTGAGTCAGAAAAACTGGAGTAGGCCAGCTGCTAAAAAGAAAACAGGAAAACCAAACTAAGTCAATTCCAGGTCAGTGTAGTGCGGTATCGTCCTAATAACTACAAATCTTATGCTACTAATCTAGTACAATGTAGTGAAAAGGACCACCACTTCTACAGGGAAAAACAACTGAAGTATGGGCTGCAGGTACATGGATAAACTTTTTCCAAGAGAAAGTAGTTTTAAGTAATTGACCTAGAAGATAGGAAGAGAGAAATGGGGGGGGGGGCAGATTAAATACAACTCTAACATACACTAGTGTAGCTGAAAGCACTGTAGTGTTCCACTGATGCAGGGTCTCACAGTGCAGGGCAACGAGACAGCCTTGGGTTGATTGGAGGTTGGCCAAGACACAGGATTAAACTTTTGCTGAGGGGACTGGAAGTAAAAAGGAAAAGGAGGTAAATATTAGGTCTGAAGTTTTAAAACACTCTGATTACCAAGTAACTAAGGGAATGCAGGGGAGGAGCAGCATACCTTGTAAGAAACAGCACAATTCTATGAACAACACAAAATGCAAGGATAGCAGAGAAAAAAACAAAACAAAAAGGTAACTGCAGTTGATAGCAAGCTATTATAACATACACTACACTATTATTTATTGTTATAAAGGTTATGAAGACAAAAATAGTAACTACTAAGATGCTACACACAATTTAGCATTCTTCACTAAAAGTCAGGAATAACAGTGGTATGCTACAGAAACAAGTAACTACTAAGGTGCTACACACAATTTAACATTCTCCACTAAAGGTCAGGAATAACAGTGGTATGCTACAGAAACAAGTAACTACTAAGGTGCTACACACAATTTAACATTCTCCACTAAAGGTCAGGAATAACAGTGGTATGCTACAGAAACAAGTAACTACTAAGGTGCTACACACAATTTAACATTCTCCACTAAAAGTCAGGAATAACAGTGGTATGCTACAGAAACAAGTAACTACTAAGGTGCTACACACAATTTAACATTCTCCACTAAAGTCAGGAATAACAGTGGTATGCTACAGACACAAGTAACTACTAAGGTGCTACACACAATTTAACATTCTCCACTAAAGGTCAGGAATAACAGTGGTATGCTACAGAAACAAGTAACTACTAAGGTGCTACACACAATTTAACATTCTCCACTAAAGGTCAGGAATAACAGTGGTATGCTACAGAAACAAGTAACTACTAAGGTGCTACACACAATTTAACATTCTCCACTAAAGGTCAGGAATAACAGTGGTATGCTACAGACACAAGTAACTACTAAGGTGCTACACACAATTTAACATTCTCCACTAAAGGTCAGGAATAACAGTGGTATGCTACAGAAACAAGTAACTACTAAGGTGCTACACACAATTTAACATTCTCCACTAAAAGTCAGGAATAACAGTGGTATGCTACAGACACAAGTAACTACTAAGGTGCTACACACAATTTAACATTCTCCACTAAAGGTCAGGAATAACAGTGGTATGCTACAGAAACAAGTAACTACTAAGGTGCTACACACAATTTAACATTCTCCACTAAAAGTCAGGAATAACAGTGGTATGCTACAGAAACAAGTAACTACTAAGGTGCTACACACAATTTAACATTCTCCACTAAAGGTCAGGAATAACAGTGGTATGCTACAGAAACAAGTAACTACTAAGGTGCTACACACAATTTAACATTCTCCACTAAAGGTCAGGAATAACAGTGGTATGCTACAGAAACAAGTAACTACTAAGGTGCTACACACAATTTAACATTCTCCACTAAAGGTCAGGAATAACAGTGGTATGCTACAGAAACAAGTAACTACTAAGGTGCTACACACAATTTAACATTCTCCACTAAAGGTCAGGAATAACAGTGGTATGCTACAGAAACAAGTAACTACTAAGGTGCTACACACAATTTAACATTCTCCACTAAAGGTCAGGAATAACAGTGGTATGCTACAGAAACAAGTAACTACTAAGGTGCTACACACAATTTAACATTCTCCACTAAAGGTCAGGAATAACAGTGGTATGCTACAGAAACAAGTAACTACTAAGGTGCTACACACAATTTAACATTCTCCACTAAAGGTCAGGAATAACAGTGGTATGCTACAGAAACAAGTAACTACTAAGGTGCTACACACAATTTAACATTCTCCACTAAAGGTCAGGAATAACAGTGGTATGCTACAGAAACAAGTAACTACTAAGGTGCTACACACAATTTAACATTCTCCACTAAAGGTCAGGAATAACAGTGGTATGCTACAGAAACAAGTAACTACTAAGGTGCTACACACAATTTAACATTCTCCACTAAAAGTCAGGAATAACAGTGGTATGCTACAGAAACAAGTAACTACTAAGGTGCTACACACAATTTAACATTCTCCACTAAAAGTCAGGAATAACAGTGGTATGCTACAGAAACAAGTAACTACTAAGGTGCTACACACAATTTAACATTCTCCACTAAAGGTCAGGAATAACAGTGGTATGCTACAGAAACAAGTAACTACTAAGGTGCTACACACAATTTAACATTCTCCACTAAAGGTCAGGAATAACAGTGGTATGCTACAGAAACAAGTAACTACTAAGGTGCTACACACAATTTAACATTCTCCACTAAAGGTCAGGAATAACAGTGGTATGCTACAGAAACAAGTAACTACTAAGGTGCTACACACAATTTAACATTCTCCACTAAAGGTCAGGAATAACAGTGGTATGCTACAGAAACAAGTAACTACTAAGGTGCTACACACAATTTAACATTCTCCACTAAAGGTCAGGAATAACAGTGGTATGCTACAGAAACAAGTAACTACTAAGGTGCTACACACAATTTAACATTCTCCACTAAAGGTCAGGAATAACAGTGGTATGCTACAGACACAAGTAACTACTAAGGTGCTACACACAATTTAACATTCTCCACTAAAGGTCAGGAATAACAGTGGTATGCTACAGAAACAAGTAACTACTAAGGTGCTACACACAATTTAACATTCTCCACTAAAGGTCAGGAATAACAGTGGTATGCTACAGAAACAAGTAACTACTAAGGTGCTACACACAATTTAACATTCTCCACTAAAGGTCAGGAATAACAGTGGTATGCTACAGAAACAAGTAACTACTAAGGTGCTACACACAATTTAACATTCTCCACTAAAGGTCAGGAATAACAGTGGTATGCTACAGAAACAAGTAACTACTAAGGTGCTACACACAATTTAACATTCTCCACTAAAGGTCAGGAATAACAGTGGTATGCTACAGAAACAAGTAACTACTAAGGTGCTACACACAATTTAACATTCTCCACTAAAGGTCAGGAATAACAGTGGTATGCTACAGAAACAAGTAACTACTAAGGTGCTACACACAATTTAACATTCTCCACTAAAGGTCAGGAATAACAGTGGTATGCTACAGAAACAAGTAACTACTAAGGTGCTACACACAATTTAACATTCTCCACTAAAGGTCAGGAATAACAGTGGTATGCTACAGAAACAAGTAACTACTAAGGTGCTACACACAATTTAACATTCTCCACTAAAGGTCAGGAATAACAGTGGTATGCTACAGAAACAAGTAACTACTAAGGTGCTACACACAATTTAACATTCTCCACTAAAGGTCAGGAATAACAGTGGTATGCTACAGAAACAAGTAACTACTAAGGTGCTACACACAATTTAACATTCTCCACTAAAGGTCAGGAATAACAGTGGTATGCTACAGACACAAGTAACTACTAAGGTGCTACACACAATTTAACATTCTCCACTAAAGGTCAGGAATAACAGTGGTATGCTACAGAAACAAGTAACTACTAAGGTGCTACACACAATTTAACATTCTCCACTAAAGGTCAGGAATAACAGTGGTATGCTACAGACACAAGTAACTACTAAGGTGCTACACACAATTTAACATTCTCCACTAAAGGTCAGGAATAACAGTGGTATGCTACAGACACAAGTAACTACTAAGGTGCTACACACAATTTAACATTCTCCACTAAAGGTCAGGAATAACAGTGGTATGCTACAGAAACAAGTAACTACTAAGGTGCTACACACAATTTAACATTCTCCACTAAAGGTCAGGAATAACAGTGGTATGCTACAGACACAAGTAACTACTAAGGTGCTATACACAATTTAACATTCTCCACTAAAGGTCAGGAATAACAGTGGTATGCTACAGAAACAAGTAACTACTAAGGTGCTACACACAATTTAACATTCTCCACTAAAGGTCAGGAATAACAGTGGTATGCTACAGAAACAAGTAACTACTAAGGTGCTACACACAATTTAACATTCTCCACTAAAGGTCAGGAATAACAGTGGTATGCTACAGAAACAAGTAACTACTAAGGTGCTACACACAATTTAACATTCTCCACTAAAGGTCAGGAATAACAGTGGTATGCTACAGAAACAAGTAACTACTAAGGTGCTACACACAATTTAACATTCTCCACTAAAGGTCAGGAATAACAGTGGTATGCTACAGAAACAAGTAACTACTAAGGTGCTACACACAATTTAGCATTCTCCACTAAAAGTCTGGAATAACAGTGGTATGCTACAGACACAAGTAACTACTAAGGTGCTACACACAATTTAACATTCTCCACTAAAGGTCAGGAATAACAGTGGTATGCTACAGAAACAAGTAACTACTAAGGTGCTACACACAATTTAGCATTCTCCACTAAAAGTCTGGAATAACAGTGGTATGCTACAGAAACAAGTAACTACTAAGATGCTGCATGCAATTTAGAATTCTCCAACAGTCAGAAATAACATTGATGTTATGCCAATACACAGAGTCAGTTGTATCTCTCGGACGTTGCAATAAGGGGGGGGGGGTTCAGTTTAGAGGACAGATTAAATACAACTCTAACATACACTAGTGTAGCTGAAAGCACTTTAGTGTTCCACTGATGCAGGGTCTCACAGTGCAGGGCAATGAGACAGCCTTGGGTTGATTGGAGGTTGGCCAAGACACAGGATGTAACTTTTGCTGAGGGGAATGCGAGGGGAATGTGAGCACACTACTGGGGATTCCTATGATGCACTTACAAATGCATGCATTACAGACAACATAAGAACACAAATATAGCTTATGACACAGTAGTCTTTCATACAACCACCAAGCCGCTTGGCATAACCCTGTCTGTTCCGGGTGCCACTGCAAAAAATATGGGTGCATATTCCAAGCTATCTCAAACCTGGTGGCAAATGCATTTAACTCATCCTTACAAACCATATACCCCTTGATGTGGCCACTGGTTGAATCTGTGTCCAATCTGAGGACAGCCAAGGCCGCTGAACAGTAACAGGGGGGAAACAAGGGGGGGTGAACTAGTAAGGCAGCTGCCAACTCAACATCTGCCATGCTGCCCCCCCCCCCCAATTCAAAAAGGAGAAACTAGGTCATGGGAAGAATGAAGTTAAGCTTTGAAAAATTCTTTAATAGCAAAAACAGTTGTATCCAAATTAAACAAATCAAATTTCATGCTAGTCAAATGAACATTGTCCAAATCTTAAAAATCAGGATCCAATCTGTCAAAATCTCCTAGCTGAATCGTATAGAAACCAATTTGACTAGCAGTGCATATGTTGATGAAATGCCTGGCTCTCTCAATAGCACCAGACCTTTTAGCACCTTCCCAGTGATGTCTTGGGATGATGGCAGACCTGAACAAAACTAAATTTGGATATAACTGCCATAACCAGTGCATATCAGACAGCATTCTGGCCAACAGAATTTTTATTAGGGGCCTGAGCTAAATCATTACCCCTGAGGTGGACTACCACAATTCTGGGTATGGCTTCCTCAATGGTGATTTAATGCCAGATTTCCCAGAACTGAAACCAATGGAGGCCAGGGAAACAAAAACAACAAACTATCCAATTGTTAAGATCAAAAGAACTTGAATGACCAGCTGAGCACTCCCAGGCTTGCATTGTAACTCTGTCAGTGAAAGAATGGCCCAAGAGCCAAATTACCTCTTCCCTACAACAGAAATAAAAATTAATGCCTGATATAAGACAAAAAGGCATCAGATACCCACCTTCCCGTTCTTTAAATGACCTGAACACAATTCCCTTCAATGGCCAAGTCCGAGGTATAACCTATCCGGAAGGAATGTGTGAAGTAACTTTGTGGATGACTTCTTTGCCTTGCCATGGCCTTCCTAAGAAATAAATTGATCTACACCAGGCTAAATGGCCTACCAGAAGCTCACATGAAAACCATGCCTGACCTTTTCTTGTGGAGGTGATATTATGTAGGAATTTAACCCAATGTCATGGGCAAATGGCTGGACTAATGGCCTTGTCTAAAAACACCTGCTGACTTTTCCAAGACTGATCAGTCAAAGATTTCATTACTCATATCAGGATAAAATTAATGTGGATGACATGGTCCTCTCAGCAAAAGTAAAGCAGTAGTTCATTATCATTAAAGGCACCCACATACACAGGCATGAACAAAGCTGCTGTTGCAACAAATGTATGAAAATCAACCAATGTCTTATAGAGACCTGGAATAACAACAGAAAGGAGGTGCCTCCCAATAGATTTTCTGGAATCCTGGGAAAGCCCCCAAATATTCTCAAAGCCCTTGAGTACCCTCCCAATAACCCAATGGCCAGACACTTTCTGAAGGGCCAAAAAATGTTCCAACCAGTTTTAGGCAAATTGCCTGTGGCGGACTTGGCCATTTAAAATTGAAGTAACAACTGCACCCCCATGTCCTGGGACCAGACAGCAAAGACCTGTAGCAAACCTTGAAAACCAGAAGGGATGGCAAATATGCCTTCCTAGTATTGCTGGCCCAAGAGCTGTCCAGGAGCAATACTGCTAGTCTTCTCCAATTAGCCAGATTCCCACAGGAACTGGAGTGCCATTTGGATCTGAATGCTTGACCAACTGTCAAAACCTGGCAAACTTAAAACAGGAGAAACTGTCAGCTATATGGTTAAGATAACCAGTGACAAGAACACAAGAGAATGACAAATTAATCTCCAAACTCAGCAAAACTAAAAGCCTGATAACCAAGTTGACTCATTTGGACCTGGAAGAAAGTTTACTGAGAGCTTGCATCACCGAGATTTCATCTGAGTGAAAAGCAATCCTTCTATTACGTAACCTGGCCTTCCATACTAAAACCTCCATCCAAATGGCAAGCATATCCAAAAATGTAATGTCCCTCCTTCTCTCCTTGGACCAGCTTTCCAACCACCTTTCAACAAACCAGCTGCCTTGGAAGAACCCTCCCCCCATATCAGAACCCCCCTGCTGCATCCATAAAAAGCTCAAGGTCAGTGGAGGTAGCCTGAGAAGAGGGAAAAACAAGCTTGTCCTTAGCAAATATCCTCCAGCACCTAGAAGCAGGGTGACCTTTCCCACATCCTGAACACAAGTGGCTATATTTGCAAGTAGACCAAATGCATTTATCATGATTGAAAGTCCAGCAAAGCTTTGTTTCCTTTGCATTGCCAATCCCCCCATCAGTCTCGGTGACAGCCTGCTTGGCAGTAAGGCAAATAACAGAATGTTTCATCTTCCACCTGAGGGACTTATCAAGAAATCATAATTCAGCCAACCAGAACCCCTTTTCACTTGGTGGTCTTCCCTTATGGCAACAAAGTAAGCTAATAAAGGCAAGACCTGACTGGGGTCCTTCACATTGATCACCACCATATACACCACAAAACCCAGTGGCCAAGTATCCCAGTTAACTACTGGTGTCCTGTTTGATGCCTTCTTCCTGATGGCTTCTAAGGCTGCCATAAGGTCCTTGTCAAACATGTTGTTGGCAACCAAGATGCACTTAGTTCTCCCCATTTTCAGTAAGTCAAAGATATCTATAAACTTTCCTTTGATAATCTTGTCTTTGACCTTGGTGGGAACATATGCTTTGATGTGAGAGCCTGGGGAAATGGAACCTGAAGGCTGAATGTAGCCATGAGGCACAAGAAATGGGGAACACAATCATCTGGATGAGGTAGGACCACCCTCTCTTCTTTAAACCACTGACCTCTTCAGACCCACTATGCAAGCTGGGTAAAGATGGGTGCACAACCTGGCTAGCATCAGTACCTACCCCCTCTCTGGAAACCACAACTGCAGATGCACCAAAGTTTCTTTCTAGGGCTAAGTCAAACAACCTAATTTATAAACTTATCTAAACAATCCTCAGAAGATTAACCCCCTACCATTAATTCTGCTCCATGCTAACCATTTCAGAGGTGTTACCTTGTGCTTCTACTGATAGTTTGGATGGGTAGGAAGGGGTGACCCTTTGGCCCGAGGAAACTCTGTTGATCTTCTTCCAAGCAGGGGCTGGTCCATCAGCTGCACCCTCTTCTATATACATAGGTTCATAGGTTCATAGGTTAGTACTAGGCTAATTGCCCTTGTGGGCCATTTTAAGCCTAGCCAATTACCCCTTGAGAGACTCAAAACCTGCACCTTGTGTTTGTAAGGCAAACACTTTAACCCTTAGGCCACCCTCCCAACCAAAATCTGTCCTGATTAGTACTAGGCTAACTGCCATTGTAGGCCATTTTAAGCCTAGACAATTACATCATGTGAGAATCAAACCCTGCACCTTGTGTCTATAAGGCAAACACCTTAGCCATTATACCAACATCCCACCAGCAATTGATGATCTATTCTTGGAATTCTTGGCCTGCTCATCTGCCCCCACCATTTCTAATTCAGATAGCAAGCCTTGACCCTCCTGTGACAGATGACTACATCTCTCATTGACTGAACCAAAGCAGAACCTGAGTGGTCCCTGCCACCAGGCTCCATCGTCCACTCTTCAATGTTCCTGTCAATGGATTTGCCAATCAGAAGCATAGCATCACCTTAAAAAGGGGGGTACACCTCATCATACCCACCCCAATGACTCACATGCTCTCGGACAATGCAACATTACAAGGTTAGTTGTTGATATATATTTCTTTTAATTTTTAATCTGTCCTCTGCTATAACCCTAGTATGATCCATCTTTGTTTTCTCACTCTGCTTCTGATTTCTCCTGAACTCTTCAATTATCTTTCTCATTCTTATTTCCAGATATGTGTCATTCTTCATTACTGACCTTATTTATTATCTTTCTGTTCTATCACGTTTATTATTTTTTCTTTCTCCTTTGTTGCCTGTTCCTGAATTATTCTTCTAAATCCTTTCTTCTTATACCGCAAATGCTACAGTATGCTGCAGACTTCTAATTACACGTGCAACTATCTTCACTTCTCTGAATATTCTCCTGTATAAATTAACAGTTATAGAGTGAGGGCATACAAAAGTAATTGTGCAGAGCTTTATGAAGGTTTAAATGTTGTAATAAAGAGTGTCACACAATGCACTAGGAAACATTTCAGTATTGGACATATGCATTTATGAGGCAGGAGAGTGGAGGGAAAGTCAAACCTCCTGTAAAAAAAAGAGACCAAAATCTTTGTTTTAAGAAACGGATACAGAAAGTCCCACAGAAGCTCACAAAAGAAAAGGTGAATGAGGTTAAGTTGAAAAGAACAGCATCCATAAAAATACTCAAACATGTAAAGTAAACACAGCAGGGAACAATATCAGATGGTAATCAAAAATGTTACATTCTTAAAGAAGAAAACTACAGCGAATGCATTTAATTATGGAGATAAAGCTGTCTTATTGGTACATTAGGGAGGAGCTTTAAATGCATGTCATTGATACCAAGACTTAAAGAATGTAAGAAAAAGTAGGAAGAGTTAAAATGAAACTGCAAACAGGTTCATCTGCTCTGGTCAAATGAAGCAGGAGAAGGAGCGCTGGGAGTCACCCAAGTTAAAAAAGATGCATTTTCTATACATAATACAACATGAATGAAAAGGAATGAAACCAGATAAGCCAGAAGAAATGATTCAGATGCATGTTTGAGAACTCTAACTGGACAAAGCAATGCAGTCTAATTTGATTCACTTCTGTCATCAGACAGAAACTCTGGTAGAACTATAATGCCATCAGCTAATAGTCTTTTTAAACAAGTCTTGGAAAATAACCAAAAAGAATAAACCCAGCGGAGTAAATGCTCAGCAGTACAAAAGTGCAAAATTGAATAAAATAAAATAAAATCAACGACCGGAATAAAATAAAATAAAATCAACGACCGGAATAAAATAAAATAAAATCAACGACCGTCTTGGAAAATGTTGAATTATCTGAAGAAATGAAGAAAGCAGTTAAAGAGAAAAGAAATAGAATCAGTACACAAAACTAAAACTCAGCGTACTTTAGAAACTGACTTAAAAATGAAGAAGAAAGTGTAAGCAAAGGAGAATGTTAAACACCATTTTTTATTATGATTGTCAAGACAGATGTATTGCATCTTGATCTTTGTGAAGACATTTGCAGGGAGGACATTTGCAGGGGGAAGTAGTTAAGAGAAAAGGAAGGCAGAAGGTGGGAAACAGATTGTGTATATTAAGCAGGGCTTCTGCATATTGGCAAAGGCTGCCTTCATAGTATCTTCTTTTAAGCAAAGTCAGTCTCTTACATCTACCAACCTAGCAGTTTCAAACCAGGCCTATATTAGCATGTCAATGCTCAGCACCAGAAGTCTAAACAAAAAGTTGCCTGCCTTGGAGACATTCCTAACCCTTGAAAACATAGACACCTGTGTAATGTAGTGAAAATACTCCTGCCATAGATTGTTTTAGTGTTTACCACTCAAGGAGGGATATTTTTTTTTTGCTGGGGGCATGTCTGTTTTTATTTGAGATCCTAATGCCTTTACGTCTTATACAGCAAGATAACAATTTGCAAGCCCATATTCCATACCATGGCCAGTAGAGAACCCTTGTCATGATGCCTCCAATCTATGAAATGTACTTTAACAGATCATACTCGCTAACTGTTTAACAGTCATTCTGGGTGATTTCAACTATCTGTCCATAAACTGGCTATCATACACCATGTATAACAAACAAGCACAGCAACTTATGGACATCATCAGTACCAACTGTTTTGATGATTTAGTGCTTTCCCCTACTAGAGGTTCAAACCTACTACACCTGATTCTTACATCTATGGCACCATTATGCACGATACCTGCAGTTACACCATCTTTGGTAGGTCTTGCCCACTGTGCAATAGTATGCTCCATAAAACCCAAGCCTTAGATGTCCTCAAATCCCACTGTCTTCAGAGAAGTCACCAAGGCTAACTTCCTAGAAATAGCTTCTTACTTAATGAGATTTAAAATCATCCTTACCCATGGGGATACCACAACTGAAACATCAATTATACCACAGATTTCTATTTCCATTCTTGCCTCATGGGATCCCAAAACTAAAACAACCACTTATACCATGTTTCTATTCCCATATAAACTATTTCATTAAAGCTCTTGTCCCCATTCATCACAAATACAGTTCCAAGTTCAGATACTCACCATTTTAATGGGATCCCAGAATAAGCAAAATAGAAAAAAAATAGCCCTAACACATAAACTCAAATCCCGTCACTCAAAATGTGACCTCAAGAGTAAAAGTAAGGAACTAAGACAAAAGATCAAGGCCAACAAAGCTAAGTACGAATTAAGTATTTCTAGCATATCTAGTTTTCTACACCATGGTAGGAATTTGAGAAAAAAACTCTCTGCTTGGAATTGGATTGAATCAAATGACATAATAAATTCTGACCCTGAAGGTATTACAAACAAACTAGTGTACAAATTTAGATCAAACATTTCCCCTTTGTCTCATCCATGCCCCCCATACATTCATTCAGCACCACCCCTTATAATTATACAGGAGCAGATACTTAAAACACTCTACAGAACCAAAAACAACAAAAATAGCTTTATGGGTTCAGGCAACATACTTGACTGTTTTCTTGTTAGCATGAACAATTGACTCACAGACTTCTCATAAACCTATTCAATCACAGTCTGTGAGGCAACTGAAGTTTGGAAATAACTGTTATTACCCCTCCCCTCATAAGGGTGGCCCAACCACTAACTCTGGAAGCTGTATACCAATTAGCATTACCAGCTTCATTTTTTTAGGTAATGGAACATATCATCAAGGAATTCATAAATAAGGATATAGCCAGCTTGTGCTTCCTTCACCCAAACCATTTTGGCTTTGTGAAGTGCAGGTCCTGCCTACATAATCTGGCTATCTTCCTTTAAAGAGACAATGAGGCATTTGATAATGGAAAATCAGTACTTAATGCTTCTTTTAACCTATCAAAGGCTTTCAACACTGTGATTTGACACTGTTAATAAATTGACCCAACTAAATATAAGCCCTTATGTAACCCACTGGATGGTAAGCTGGCTAACAGACTGGCCTTATTCAATCACATTTGTTGGCACAGATTCCTCAGAAATGCTCACCACCAGTGGTGTTTCCTATCACTAGGCTCCATTCTGGGACTACAGTTCCTCAGCATATATACACTGGTATCAAAACTGCCATCAGGATTCTCTAGCTGACCACATTTGGTGATGTGTGCATACTGGGAGACTGTCATCAGCACTCCAGATGGCACCCATATTCTCCAAGAGGATCTTACCTATACACATCCTTCATGTCAACAGTATGGACTAAAGCTTAATGCAAGAAATGTTTTATTCTACTCTCTGAGTATCCCTACAGCTGCCACATAACTGGCACTCCACTCAGGTTAGATAAAGTCATCACATAGCTGGGCATATTCATTAGCAATAAACTCTCCTTCAGTTATTATGCACAGGCTATTGCTAGGACATCCTTCCAACTACTCCATCTTATAATTAAAGGCATATCGACCAGGTCCAAAGATATCATGGTTCTGTTCAACTTCCTTTTATCTAATTCCCCATTTAGCATGTACCTGTCGAAGCCTAAATTCCTCCTAATAGAGAAACACAATAGTTCCTCACCAAAAACAGTCTCTATAGACTGTTTAAAACTACATCACTCTGTTCAATCACTTATAGACTTCTACATAGTGTTCTCTGCTTGGACTACAAATGTGCAAAGGACCATGTCCCACTTGATATCCTACATGTTCATAAAATGGAAAACACAACAAATACCTAATCGAGGGACCTGAATTTGCATTGTGATACAAACAAAAATTGATTGTGGGATAGATATATCTCTCAAATTATGCCATACTATTGGAGAAATCTTCCAGAAATCATCAAATAAAGGAGCTCTATTACTTTCTTTAATTCTAACTTAGATGATACATAGGTGACTGTAAATCCATTTTGGTTCTAAACTTTTAGTCCCTTCTGGAGATGCGTAGTAGGTAAACTGTAGTGGTTAGGCTCTTAACTGGTCTTGTAGATTGATTGCCTGGTTTACAGCCATGCAATAACATATGCTTAATCATCTGTGGTGGAAAGATGAATATAACAGAAAAAAAAAGGACAAGATCAGTTAGGGATGAGACTGCTTAAAACTGAACTTTGACTGGATTAATCGTGTGTATTCCCATCATGTATTAAGAAAGCGCATTTCTTAATTGCATGTTTTGGTGGGATATGGAGGTATAGCTCAAATTCAGCCTGTGGCTTATAAAAAAGTAAAAAATAAATAAAAATAATTTGGGTTTGGTATGATAATTCTGTTGGTGTTTTGTTTTCATGTTTTGTGATAATAATATATGAATTTCTATGTATGAAAGTGAGTAGATTTGTTGGTGTTTGCGTGAGTAGTGGAAGGCATGGATGAAGGGGGATATGAGGAGGACTGGCTACACTGATCTTTATGCCAGAAAGAGTATGAAAGATAGAAAGTAAAGGGAATGACATAATTTCAATGAGAAAGTAGGACTATGTGATGAATAAATGGATTCAGTGTGAGATCTGACTTGAAACAGAAAGAAAAAGAATGAGTTGAAATAATTAACAGAGGTGTGAAGACCTGTATTTATGTGGAATGCCAAAGTGATGTTTTTAAAGTTAGTTGTAAAGAAAGAAAGAAACATAAGATATACCCCGGGATTCATGAAGCAGGCGCAAGGATGGCATTAGCCTTGCGCCAACCGTGCGGCATAGAGATGGAGCAGCAGCACCACCACATGCATATTAATGAAGGTGCGCTGCCGTAACTGCCACGTGCATAGGAAATGTGTACAAGTGCAGGGGGCGTGTCCAAGCACTGCACGGAGGTGTGAACATGGCAGCATACACACAACTTAAAACGCTGACTAGTACAGCCTCCATCTAATAGTAATCACTCCTGTCAGTGTCCGTGGATAGTGAAATGTATGCAAAGCATACACGACATTCTTGCGAACACCACAATAAGAAGTAAACACAAAGGCACGTAGCTGAATATTGAGTCCCCGTCCCTCGAACAAATGATATTTAAAACCCTGTGCCCGTATCCCATTGTAGTGTCGCTAGATATACCAAGTGGAAGTGAAACGCATTGTGTTAGTGCACCGCCAATTGCTAAGCCTAGCCCAATGGTTTGGGTTACCACCTGTCCTACATTGTGAGGGACAGTCCCCCTCTATGCAAGTGTGTCCATACCAAAACCATTATAAATGTGAAATGTCCTGCGATAGTAGGACATAATTATGTCCCATATTTTATGTAATAGTCCCATACAATACTTATGTCTGTGTATAAAATACCTAAATGTTACAAGAAACAGAATAAGCAAGTAAACGAAACAGAATAAGCAACTACACCGCCACAACAATAAAAGCTTATATGTAGGCATAAAACTAAAGTACTATCCTTTGTAATGACAATGGGTATGTGTTGGCCTGTAAACTCTGATGCGTGTCCTGAAAATGTCCCTTCCAGGTCATATGAAAAGGTGGCAACCCTACCAATGGTCAGAGCATTCGCCCAATATCTGCCCATTAGCGGTCCAAGTCGTCCTTGTCAGGACGGCCCATAGATGAACGGGTATTACCCAGGTCTACCTACCATGTCATGAAAGATAAGTATTTGCGTGTACCTATGTGCGTGAAATACACCATGTGGATGATCAGAAATGCTAGGGTAGTCCTCACAACCATATTGGTCCCAGAGATATGAAGTGTACGCAATGTGTTCTGTTGACTATGCCATGGGCCATCAGCTAGAGACGGGATGAATAGTGTCTGTGGAATATGGGGGTAGGGGGTGACGGGTAATGTAATAATTCACCAAGGGGAGACTGGGTTGGATGCACAATAGGTGAAATGGAGGTCTACGAGGGAGCAGTGGGTGAATCAGGAAGATAACCAAAGAACAAATATACACATCTGCAATACAATCCCACAAACATGTGAACATTAAAAAGTGCAATACACATGTACAGAAACGTTACTGGCACATACCCACATAATGGTCTGGCCTGAACTGAGCCATCCAACCCCAACACACCTGGATACCTAATTGAATACCCATCATCCCCTTCACAGCACACCACCCCCCTTCCTGAACATCCACCAAAACCACCCATACTCGGGCTGCTAGATAGGTGCAGCCATATCTAAACGTAGTGACCCCTACCCATATCTAGTAGACAGTCTCAGGATTGCAAACTATGTATCCCTTGCATATATCTTATAGCCGTAAAGCAAAGAAGGTCATCGGTCCCCACAATTTTTGGATATCCCTCATGGGATATGTATCTGTTTTAATCATTAGGCTTGGTGTCATGACACAGTGTCCAGTCCTGTATACAACTGGACACAAGTTGTATGAGCAGTAGTTGTCTACAAGACTGCTCAGCCTCCAGCCGGTCCTGCACAACCTATGACCCGGGATTAAACACCTGACCGTGATGCACATCTCCCCACGTGCATTATCAGGAATATATACCTTACACATTCGCATAGTGGCAGTCGGATATAGGGTGCTTAAGGTGCTTTAAAGCAGATGTAAGTAGGGTTACCACCTGCCCCACCTTGCAAGGGACAGTCCCTTTCTGGGCAGGTTGTGTCCAGACCAAATATAATACAATGGCAAATGTCCTGTGATTGTAGGAAATACTTATGTCCCATATTTCATGTAACAGTTGCATAAAACAGTTATTTCTGTATGTAAAATACTTAAAGTTACAAGAAACAGATTAAGCAACTAAACTGCTACAAGAATAAACTTTCATTTAGGCAAATAAGTAAAGTTCTAACCTTTGTACTGACCGTGGGTATGTGTCAGCCTGTAAAATATGATGTGTGTCCCGAAAATTCCCCACTTTGGCCATATGAAAAGGTGGCAATCCTAGACGTAAGCGGGTATGCGAGCGTGTATGCGCGATGGTAAATGGAAGAGATTCAAAGGTATGGGAAATGTAAATCAGCATGTAGGTGTATTTGCATGTGTATGTACAGACCGATAAACACACACACACACACACACACACACACACACACATATATACATATATATATATATATATATATATATATATATATATATATATATGTAGATATGAAGAATGAACATGGTCACAATATAGCAGTCATAACGAAAGTGAAAGGAAACAGCAGCGGAAATCCTCATAATAGTTAGTGCTGTTATATATCAGGATGGCCATAGGTGAGCACACCACTGCATCCCCAACCACAGGTAGGACGCTAAAAGTGAAACGAACTATCTCACCATGCTAAGTCTGACTTTTTAACTAGGTACAGGGCAGTCCCGGTCCCCAGTTGGAGAAGCCTAAACCCAGATGACCATATGAACACCCTGACAATCGAACACACGTATGTGCCAGGACTATAGACTTTGGAGGTCTGAATATCCTCGGAGTGAGCCAACATGCGGCATGGGTCCAGAGCAGTAGGGAATAGGGAATGGCGCATTTGTAGTAGTGCGGTTTTCCCAACAGGAAAATGGATACCTGCTGTAAAAGTGAAGTGATGAGGCATGTGTTCGGGTAACTATGCACCATAGGTATACATATAAATGAAGCAGAACACCAATAGTGTAGTGGTTAGAGCATCCGCCTAACTAAAAGGCATTCACGGTTCAAGGTCGACAATAGCACATATCATTTTCCTTGTGAAATGAATGTTGATCTGCTGTAAAGCCAATATTTAAACATGTAAAGGTGAACTTGTGTATCGCATGGGACTATTAACCAGATCCTTTCAATCAAAGGGGTATTGTCATAATGAATAAGGCACAAATAAGCACAAATAAGTGGCAGTAAACATATGTAATGCACAGAAAGCATAGGCGAGTGCGCCTGCATGGCTCCCAGCATAGGAAATGTATGTTTGTATGTACAGATGTAATATATATACATATATATATATATATATATATATATATATATATATATATATATGTATGTATACACACACACACACACACACACACACACACACACACATATGTGTATAGATATATATCTACATACATGGAAAATATATATATATATATATATATATATATATATATATATATATATATATATATATATATATAAAGGATGGACGTTGCAACAATAAAGCATACACAAGGGATGTGAAGGCAATCAAGAGCAATGTTGGTATTATATAGTGCTTTCAGCGTATGTCATAAAATGTTGCCCAGGAGTGAGCAGAGCACTGCTACTCACACCACAGGCAGGGTTTTACCAGTGGGAGTAACATCGTTGAAATGCTAAGTCTACTTTACACACAGACGGAATGTAGTCCCATGCTGGGACCTCCAAAAATTGAAAAGCGCAAATTGCCGTATTCCATAACCCCAGGAAAGGCACGTATGTGCAAATATACATGGCGGGAGACCCTGTGAATATACGAGGTGGGACAGAATGTGTGTAGGGCCCCAAAAGCTCTGGAGAGGGCAATGTGTAAAGGTGTGTCATGGCTGCGATAACAAGTGGATAATGGACATTACGCATGTAAATTTAACACGGGTGGGGTGGAGGAACTATGGGTATGCAATTATGGATCCAGGTGTGCCAGGGTTGGATGGGCCGATTCTAATGGACCGCCCAGTTGAGGTCAGCTAGGTCGTAATAGGTATATATGCATACTCACATGCAGACAATATATGTTGAAGTACAAATTCTGTAACACATGCATTCCATTTGTTGACATAAATAATAGGAATGTGCTCATACAAACATCAACAGTAGATGGAATAATAGGCTGTGCAGAAGAGGGACAGGTCGAATCACACTATCACATTCCAATTACCATCGGTAATCCGTACATGAACATATAGCGACATCTGTCCGCTGTATAATACTGTACATATCGATTACAAGATATCTGGAGTGTGTCAGTGTTATAATGAATAAGGCACTAGTATGTTGGTGAAGCATATAAACACCATTACGCATGTGTAAGTGCGTATGAGTGGGGAATGTATTGACGCAATGATGTACATATATATATATATATATATAATCATAGATATATATATATATATATATATATATATATATATATATATATATATATGTGTGTGTGCGCGTATATATATATATATATATATATATATATATATATATATATATAAAACAGCAAGATATGAATATACATGTATGAATACATATGCAGATATATCTGTATATATTAATGTAAATAGATATGTATATATGTTACAGTAAATATACATATGTATATACCTAGGTTATGTTACAGCAGTTACGGGTAACATATGTTTAGACCGGGCATATGTTGGTGGGAGGTGCACTCAACAACCATCTACCTCCCACCCCCCCCACCCCCAGCTAAGCTGGTGAGACATACAGACACGCAATAAAGGTAAATACAACTCTGCTTCCCAGACCACTGGCAGGAAACTACCAGTGGGAGAGATCCACAAGGTCTACACTTTAAACATGGACAGTGACGTCCCTTGCAGGACACCAAAAATTTGGTCCTTCCAACCAATGGGAGTAACACAATTATGACCAGGATGTAGCTGTACACAGAACAGTAGGTTGTGCAAGTCTGATAACAAATGGGTTGACACAATGTATGACATGTGTCCCAACATGGGGAGAGTGGGCAGTGTGTAGGGGTGTGTTCATATCCCACCTGCGTCCACCTGTGCCCACAGTAAGGATGAGTGCTGTAGAGTAGTGGCAGGTGGGAAAACTATGGGTATGCGATTATGGGGCTAGGCATGCAGGTGTTGGCTGACAGACACGTATTAGGACCGCCCCATGGGTGTAAGTAATATTCTGATGTGGGTATAGCAGATGCCCATACCTCCCAAGCTTTAAGAGCACATCTACTGGACAGTCCGTAAACCACTGGGGGAACACATAGGGACCATATCATTGAACTGTCCCTGATTACCAGGGACTTCCATGATTACGAATCAGAATCTAACACAGTCCCAACTAAACCCTCCTAGAACCAGTGATATTAGGAGGAAAGGTGGTGGAATACATGTAATGAATAATGACAACATGTAAGAGTCATAAACAGCATGTACCTTAGACAATGTGTATGAATACATATGTGCTCTGTGTCCATCAATGTGTCAGGTTAATAGCACCAACCTTCTAAATGTGTCCCTGAGGTCATTATGCAGTGTCCCTGATTCAGTGTTTATTCTTCCCCATTCGTATGAGAGGTCTGATAGTGAGAGAAAGCTCATGTTCCACCGACTACCTTAGAAAGTTGATAGAATAATAGGGTTGGGGTTACCACCTGTCCACCTTTGCGAAGGACACTCCCCTGTGGGCAGTGGTGTCCTGCATAATAACTGTAATCAAGGCAAATGTCCTGTGATTTAGGGAAAAGACTACCTATATTGTCTGTAGTAGTGGTAGCATAAAACAATTATGTTCCTCTGAAACACCTAAATGTTATAGGTAACAGTATAAGCAACTATAATGCTACAAGAGTAACCTTTTATTTAGGCAAAACAGTGCAGTATTCCCCTTTCTACTGGCTGTGGGTGTGTTGCCCTGCAAAGTCTGATGTCTCTACATACAGGTCCTATAGGGTTACCACCTTTCCAAATGGCCAGAGTGGGACATGTTCTGTAGAAATGTCAGACATTCCAGGACAAAACATACCTACAGCTGTGCATAGTACAGGATTACACTTATTTGCACAAATAAAAGCTTAATCTAGTTGCATTTGAATTGCTTATGCTACTTCACATAACATATAGAATTCTCTTATATAAAATAACGGTTTTATGCAATTATTAATGAAACGTAATGTCCTGTAATCGTAACATGTGCTATGTCTTGATTATTTTCGCAGTGTCCTTCACAGAGTGGGACAGGTGGTAACCTTAAAGTCCCACCTTTAATTGAAAAGGTGGCAAACCTATAATAGGTATGTGGTAGCATGACTCGTCTGATGGATGTGGCTCCCACAACCCAATTACTTGTCTGTAATGCAGAGTCTCGGTTCCCATGTATCAGCCAGACGGGAGCAGAGTGTATGCAGAACACACAAATATGATTAATTCACTGGACTGGCTGCTGATTCCGTACAGTCGAACTCCATGCCGTCGCCTAATGGGCAGCCATTCCCGATACTGTAGTCAGGAGTGGCCTTAGGTCAACTGGTGCCCTAGGCAGAGGGCACAACTGCACCCCCACCACACCACACAGTGCTCCCATCCTGGTCTACCTACACCAAATAAATACTGGTAAAGTGCCCCCACTAAAGTGGCGCCCTAGGCGGCCACTTAGTTGGCCTATGCCTAAGGCCGGCTATGACTGTAGTCATGTAGTCCGATGTGATAGGCATCACAAGGTGGGAGCAGATTGTAAGAGGAACACACAAATATGAACGATTCACCGGACAGGCCGCTGATTCCATACAGTCGAACGCCATGCTGTCGCCTAATAGGCAGTCATTCCCGATACTGTATTCATGTATTCTGATGTAATAGACATCACAAGGTGGGAGCACATTATATGAGGTACACACAAATATGATTGTGTCACTGGACAGGCCGCTGATTCCGTGCAGTCAAACGTGATGCCGTCGCCTAATGGGCAGCCAATCCCGATACTGTAGTCATGTAGTCCGATGTAATAGGCATCACAAGATAATATTGTGGTCCTTGCTCACACCCAGGGGTGTGAGTGACAGATACAAGCACCAATGTCGGTGCATTAGCAAGTGCGGGAGTGAGCAGGTGTAAGCGTGTTTGGCTACCAGTATGCGAGTATTGCACTGGTTAAGCAATGTAGAGGCTAACCAAGCATAAGAAGCTGTAACCAGAGGTCAGCAGTGCCTAACACCATGCAAACCCACGCACACCCGCTCCCAACTGCTTTAATGTGCCTTACTCCCTCCGTATCCAATGGGCTTGTTCTGCCCTGCAACCAACTAAACGTCCTTCACAAGGTTCAGAACCAGCACCCTGCACACACAGCTAATGTGTATTACCAATACGCCATGGCAGATATACAGACAATGGACAGTACCACAAACATATCATACAGCGCAGTCATTCAACAGTATAGGAATGTATCCCATCATGTAGATGTACATGTGAGTGTTTATGTCCAGCATATAGGTACATACATATATAGAGATGTATCAGGAACATACTATGTGGCAACAAAGCATTACAAATGAATGAAACAGGAAACACCAGCGGCGCCTGTATTATGTAGTGGTGTTGCTCTATGTGATCAGAAGACTCCCTCAGACAGACATGTGTCAGTCATACATGCAAATAGTTGTACATTGGCCGTATACATCATTCTGTGCATGTAATGTACATTAACACAGCAGAGGGCTGCCTCCCAAACATCTCTGATGCTCAGGTGAAGGCTGCCCTCTCCAAAGCAAAAAACACTGCTTCCATGGGACCAGATGGCGTCCCACGTTGCGTCCTACATGAACTCCAAGAGGAACTAATCCCTCAAATAAAACAGCTATACAATCTCAGCCTCACTACAGGATATGTGCCCACAGAATGGCGTACAGCAACAGTGGTCCCACTCCTCAAAGGTGGAGCCTCTACGGACCCTGGAAACTATCGCCCCATAAGCCTGACTAGCTTAGTCTGCAAGGCTATGGAGAGGATCATCATGGAGCTCATAAACAAAGACATTGGGGACCTACAGACACTAGATCCTACCCAGTTCGGCTTTGCCAAGGGCAGATCCTGCCTTTTGAACCTGGTTGACTTCTTCGAAACAGTCACCAAAGCCATAGATGAAGGAAAGGTAGTCCACACAGCCTATCTGGACCTTGCAAAGGCATTTGACACAATACCCCACTTGGGCATCATAGATAAGCTATCCAGCTTAAATATAAACCCTATGTCACAAGATGGGTCGCAAACTGGCTCAAAGACAGAACCCACAGAGTGAGAGTTGCTGGAGCCATGTCAGACTCAAAACCAGTCACAAGTGGCGTCCCACAGGGTTCTGTCCTGGGACCACTCTTGTTCGGTATATACTTTTCGAGGTACAGGCAACGTGGGACTATGGCTCACCAAGTTCGCAGAGCGACTGCAAACTGGGCGCCATAATCAACTCTCCAGCTGACACAAACATCCTTCAAAAAGGTCTCACAGAGACAGATAACTGGTGCCAGCACCATGGTTTAAAGCTAAATGCCAAAAAATGTATAGTCATACCCTTTGGCAAAAACAATGTGCCCACAAATTACCACATAGGCGAAACCCATTAAGTACAGAGAAAGTTATTAGGGACCTGGGGACCCAAGTTGATAGCAATCTCTCCTTTGAAACCACATTGCCAAAGTGGTTAGAAAGACCTTCTACACAGCCCACCTCATCACGAGGATTCACATCTAGATCAAGAGAGGTAATCGTGCCTTTATTCATCCCTCATCAGGCCCATCATAGAATACAATGCCCCTTTTGGGATGTACCTTACCCGACACCTGCAGCAATTAGAAAGACCCCAAAAGTATCTCACCAAGAGGATCAAGGGTCTCAAACAGATGCCATATGCTGCTCGGTTAAAAACTCCAGCTCTACTCAGTTGCATACCGCCTACTTGAGGCAATCTATGCCTGACATACAAAGCTATGTCAAATCCAGAATTAATGGACATGCTCCACCTCAGTAAATCTAAATCCCTTAGAGCCACACGCTCGAGGACTTGAACCTCAGCACAGAAATAAATAGAACTTGCTGGAGGGACAGGTTCATAACCCAGAGGCTCCCTTCGCTCTGGAATAGAATTCCAGTTCATGTGAGGCAGAGCACCTCACTGAATCTCTTCAAGAAGAATCTCGATAGGTGGATGGGGGATCGTAGGTTTGTCCCAGGGATTACTCCCGTGTCACTATTAGACAGAGGCACAGTAAACTAAACCTTAAAAAGGGCACAGTATACTCAAACCAAGGGGTGGCGTAAGCCATACAGAATTGGGCTAGGCTTATAATTGCCCCAGGGCAGATAGCCTAGTATGAACCTATGAACCTATGAACCTATGAAGTACCTGTCCAATCATTATGTGTGAACAGTACTCTTGCAATGTGCTGTGTGCAACATCATCATCATGATAAAGGTAAATGTGGTAACAATAGGGGGACCGGTAGTGTTTTGTGTACAATGGGGTCATCCTCCTCACATGTACCTGGACCATGTAGGAGTGATGTGCATACCAGGATCGTGCACCTGAGGGATAGGGGTGAGGATAACAGTAGTATGTTATGATGCATATTACAAGGGTTTCATGTGTCCAGTGGGCACGTGTGTGTAATAGACAGCTATGTATATGGCAGATGGTGTCCTAGGAGCCGAATGGCCTTATGTGTCCATAGGTGAGGGTCAGATGTTGGGGAAGAAGTGTAGGTATGGCCATGGAGGATAGGTAGGAGCACAGAAATGACAGCATACAGGGTTGGTATATGACACATGTGGGGGTGATACACCCTGGATGGGGATGGGACTTCAGCATTCAAAAGCCCATGGGAACAGTGGGATGGAGGTCCCCAGCCATGGACAACTGCCACTGCACCTACACAGCTGCAAAGGAGGCAGTGCTGGGGGCTGTCCAGGAGGGGCAGCATCACCCTGTAAATGTTACACTTCGCTGTTGAACTGGCATATCTGGCTTCGTAACCCCTTAGGGAGCCACCAGCACAACATGTCTGGGACCGCACAACAGCAGATATGTACATGTCTAGTCCCGCTCCCAAGGGAGACATGCTCCATCCTCAGTGGTGGTACCACCAGAAGGTAGTGCAGAGCCAACAGAGGTTGATGTCTATGGCTGGGCCCCAGATGTGCTAGTGCCCGGTGCCATGGTCAGCTGAAGTGGGACAGGAGGTACTGCCGGGACCTCCCAACCCATTCAGCCTATGATGTTGCATTTTAAACCCACATATGGCTTAGTGATAGACAACAGCATACAGGATTACCTATGACAGAATGCATAGATATCACCAGCAACCCAACACAACAGATGGTATACATTTGCAGAAAGAGCACAACACATGCATATATACCGCATGCCAACTGTACAATGTGTAGTAGATGTGTGACCGCAGCTATGAACAGTTGCCCATCATTGGCTTGTCACTGGGAATCCCACACATTGTCATACCACTATCTCATGTGACACATGTCCAGTCAGGGATGCGATGGCAGTAACACATCCCTATCATCATGTACTGTCTGCAATCCTCACACCATGCTTCTGCTGTGCACAGATGTGTGTTCAGTGTGTAACACAGAAAACAAATGGTTGCATACACTGACCATTTCACAAACGGCCCTACAGATGGGGGTCCCTCATGAACAGAGTACTGTCATGTCTGTATTATAACATGCAGAATAGTCATTACCACACACATGTTAAACAGGCAGTAGTCTCAATGCAGCATAGCTACACTTACATGCTATAGTTATGTGTGGCACATCACCCTCCTGTCATTAGGCTATTTCCCACTGTGGAAAATGATTGAGGTACATCCAGATATCATCTGTGATGCCATGTCAGAACACCACATCCAGGTACCACTCACAGCGACTGTCATGGCCAGATAATAACATGTTTCCCTAGATAGTGTACTGTGTTTATCATGCGGATGAATATGGGAACCCCATCACAGCTATACCACAAGCAATCAACTAGAGGAGGACTGCAATAGGTGCAGAGGCCATCACCTGACCATTTCCATTTCTTACAATACACATGCTGCTGCTGTGCAGGTGTACACCTTCACTTCCACCAGAGAGTGTGTGGGCGGGACAGGCAATGTACACAACGGAAGGGCTTGGAGACTTAACCATAAGCATCATCTGCCACACGCCGAATAGTACAGGGGCAAACCCCTGACTACTCATTACTATTACATGTGCATGATGTTGATACATGTGCCACAAAGGCGACGTGCTGCTATGCTGTAAGAACATGTGTGTAGGTGAGTGAGTGCCATCTGCAACAGATATAGTAGATATACATTAGGTGTGGCACACATGTCAGTCCATGTGAACGGATGCCATTGTCACCACAACCACACTCTCTAATGGACACACATTGACACCTTTGCCAGGGCCACAAATACACAATGTAACTGCTTAGTTTGCCACACCGCAGTAATGCACAGGACCACATGCACCACAGGGGATATCTGGAGGTTCTATGAGCTAGGACATGTGAAAGAGCTTGACAACTGTTGGTATGCCAATGAGGTTTATACTGGAAGTGACTATAGTTGGGAGCATCACAACCCACATGCAGACACAGCGTGCCAGTACTGGCATGCAGGTATGCATTGCTCCATGGGTGTGTAGTGTTTGGCTGTGCAAGATGACTGCACAAGGCTGGGTGAGGGGTAATCCTTGCCATCGCGTCACCTGACAATGGTGTGCAGTGCAGGGGTGTAGTGTCTGCAATGTCCCACAAAGATGGGTACTGCATTATCTGGCCTGACATCCTGGTTACCAATGTGTAGGGCCATAGCTTTGCAATGCATGCCATATCTGTGTTTGATAGTCCTTCACATGGACATTGCCTGGGATGTGCATGTCCCACAATACTGTACAGTGACATGTACAGGTGTACCTGGTTTGGCAGACACATGTAGTGTACACAGCCTGTTCTACCCTGATATGCCAATACTGGCCTGGTGTGGCAAAACCTGCTTATAGTGAGCAGGTCGGCCCTGCACCTGCATGGATAGTATGATACAGGTATTCCGTGGTGTCAGTGGCATGGGTCCATACAGGGTACATGTGTACAGCAGTGTCTGGCATTAGTGGATCACATTTGATGGCACCACATATGTTGCAGGCATTCAGTGTGGAACATAGTGAAGGCACAATGTCCGCATATATGTGCCTATTGTACCGCTGTACAGGGTGACATATCTTCTGCAGACCACTGCAGTCACACCATGCCTACTATCTGCCCTCAATGTGCATGTTACTAGCAACATAGTGGGATATCCTAGGCAAGGTTGTATGTGCATGGCACATGGGTGTGGGACATATACCAGGTACTAGTAGGGCTGCATACTTAGTTCACCAGGCCTTTTGCCAGATGTATGGGTATGGCTTGCCAACACAGTGCCATGGATGACTGACAGCTGTACGCCTTGTGAGGTGGCCAATGTGTCATAAGATGGATACTATATAGGAAAACTACAAAACCCACTCCCAAACATGTCCAATGGTAAGACAATCAGGGCCACCTCTACACAGGCTCTGACAGACAAACACACACTTGCCATGTCCTGTATACAAACCCCTACCATATCACACTGCAGCAACACACGCTTAGGGCATGCACTACGGCGAATACTACAAAGCACTGTACTTGTCTCATGCAGGCAGACACACATGCACACACTTGGCATGTCTAGGATTAGAGCACCGATCTAACTACTTTACTACATTTCAGCATTACGCAGTTACTGAATGCGCTACCAAGATTACTGGGACACAGCACTCCCAGAGGTGTATTTGTAGATGGGTGACATCATCAGCCTTGCTAACGGTGGGTATAAGAAATGTATGGAGTGTGAGCAGTATAAAAGCATTACTCAGTCCTCAAGCAAGCGGGGAAACACACACACACGGCAAGTGTGGGACTAGAACACCAACCTAACTACTTTATTACACTACAGCATTATGGAGTTACAGAACGCGCTAACGAGATTACTGGGACACAGCACTCCCCTAGGTGTATTTGTAGATGGGTGACATCATCGGCCTTGATAACAGTGGGTAGAAGAAATGTATGGAGTGTGAGCAGTATAAAAGCATTACTCAGTCCTCAAGCAAACGGACACACACACACACACACACACACACTCAACGAACTACATTATTACACTACAGCATTATGCAGTTACAGAGCGTGCTACTGAAATTACTGGGAAATAGCACTCCCAGAGGTGTATTTGTAGATGGGTGACATCATCGGCCTTGCTAACGTTGGGTATAAGAAATGTATGGAGTGTTGGCAGTATAAAAGCATTACTCAGTCCTCAGTCAAACGAGGTCACACACACGGCAAGTGTGGGACTAGAACACCGGCCTAACTACTTTATTACACTACAGCATTACGCAGTTACAGTATGCGCTACTGATATTACTGGGGCACAGCATTCCCAGAGGTGTATTTGTAGATGGGTGACATCATCGGCCTTGCTAACGGTGGGTATAACAAATGTATGGAGTGTGAGCAATATAAAAGCATTACTCAGTCCTCAGGGACACAAATACACATGGCAAGTGTGAGACTAGAACACTGACCTAACTACTTTATTACACTACAGCATTATGCAGTTACAGAATGCGCTACTGAGATTACTGGGACACAGCACCCCCAGAGATGTATTTTTAGATGGGTGACATCATCGGCCTTGCTAGCAGTGAGTATAAGAAATGCATGGAGTGTGGGCAGTCTAAAAGCAATTTACAGTCCACTGGCAAATGGGACAAACATACACACACACACACGCCAGTGGCTGGAACGGAACACCTGCCTATTTACAGATTACTATTACAATACTACATACTTATGAATCGCGCCAGACAGACTACACATGTCAAGTCTGTCATTATGACCTTCTGGGAATGTGGACATCGACAGGGATGCTGGCAGTTAAGATGTACATACCTGTGAACCTGTGTGCTTAAAGTAGGAATCCATCCTGACCTGGAGTATGCCCATCTGTGGAATGGATGACTACTACCACTATACAGGGTTACAATGGCCATGCCCATACACAGAGGCACATAACCGACACAAGGTGCCACTGGGCATGCTCACACACTTAGTAGCACAGGGCTGTTCAGAATGCACTATGTGTCCATCTACACAAGGATATACTGGGCATGCTCATGCACATAGTAGCACAGGGGGCATGCTTACACACTTAGTAGCACAGGACTGGTCAGAATGGACTACTATGTGTCCATCTACACAAGGATATATTGGGCATGCTCATACTCCTAGTAGCACAGGACTGACTGGGATGCACTCTGATGCATGCTCACACACTTAGTAGCACAGGGCTGGTTGGAATGCACTACTATGTGTCCATCTACACAAGGATATACTGGGCATGCTCATACTCCTAGTAGCACAGGGCTGACTGGGATGCACTCTGATGCTAAACATGGGAGGCCACAGTGGCCATGCTATTACAGGTAGATGTAAAGAACACATTGTAATGGGCTCTGGTGTTAGTAGTTGTCATTGTTAGCAGGAAAGCTGTTCTACATATATTTGACACCAGTCTTTTACACAACATCTGCTGTCATTCTGGGATGACATGGCTGACAGTAGGCAGGCCTTTGTCACATATCACATGCATCCATGATTCAAGGGAGTGGGGATATTACCCAAGTCACATCTGCCCACACAGTGCCACTCCAAGGCAAATGTCCGAAACACAGGTTAATTCCCATACACCTACAGGACAACTGCATTGTTATCTTATGCTAACCAGTGCTAGATGTGTAGCGCCCATATTCACAGCTGGTCACTGTAGATCCAACAATGGGGAGTACTGACATCTGTGCAGTGAGAGACACCTGGCTGATGGCTCTGTAGTGAACAATAGCACTACCACCATATACATCAGAACTTAGCACTACCACCATATACTTCAGAACCAGACATGTGGGCCATAACACAGGTACGGACTGCTCCAGGTGGTGTACCCACATGCATAAAGGCCACTCACATGTACTGACCGGTCCCCCCATGAAGGGCATCACAGATGAGTCATGTGCAGGACACAGTGTCACATGATGCATTCTAGGATGTAAACCTCAGACACCACCATGCCCTCGGACCACCAACATGCATCCATACATGTTGTATGACATAGAAGAGTACACCACCATGTGACCCTTGACCTGTGTACTGTACTAAGCTCTACATCAACTGTAGAGAGTACACATGTACTGACACAGTTGAATCATGTGTTATGCAATGCAGTGATACCACTGTCTGTGACCAGGTCAGCTGTACACATACCAGGGGCCCTCGGTACTTTCCACCATTAGCAGATGACTGTTGCTGTACACCAGTACACACCCTCATGTATGGATATGACATACATGTACCTGCCCTGGGTATGTACATGCCATGCACACACACACACACACACACACACACACACACACACACACACACACACACACACACACACACACAAAACATACCTGTAAATAGCATAGTTGTTGTCCTTTGTGCAAACAGGTGGCTACAGCCATTACACACATGCACATGGAATGTAGGTCCATGGCTGCTGAATGTTAACAGTACATAAGGTGTGATATCAATGTTGACAGAGGTAACATCCCATCTGTACTGCTCACCCATTATATCATACAACAGTCCATGTGTCATGTATGTCATTACACATATCCACCAATTGCAATGCCTACAACATGCCCAAATGTCAGGATTGTAGGACCTACACACCTGTATACATAGTGTTGTGCATTCAGATAACATGGGTGTGCAGTTGCTGATGTATGCAGGTGACATGTATCCTAGTACATCATGCAGTTGCAATGCAGCCTCAACATTGCCAACTGTATATGGTGATATGCTGAATGTACAGAAAGATGTACCTCAGGTATGGACAGATGTGTGGAAATAACTAAGTGGTGGGGCATCTTTGCAGATGGATGTTTGCTGTGGACAGCTCACAGGTGTGTCACAAGTGGTCCTACAATACCCTGTGTAACCGGTAAGCAATGGTTTCGTTAATTGAAGGACATAACACACAACTTAGACAGTGGTCAGGGTGACACTGAAGGTAAATCACTTGACACCTGTTAATAGTTATGACGTCCCTAGTGAATATATCTGCACTGTTGCCACAGGAAGCGGCAGTACAGTTTGTAATGCGTGAAGTACTGCTGCACGTCTGACATACATAACATGTGCTAGACAGGTCTGAGATTCTCAGTACTGGCATGTGTGGTTGTGTGTGTGTCCATATATGTCACGTATTGTGGGGAATACATCTCAGTTGTTACTCACTGTCCTGTACACTAGTATACACATCTGTACAGACTGCAATGTAGACAGCAGGACATAGGCAGGGGAGTGTATCTCACACATGTGAGGTATCTGTGTGTGCATGACATAGGTGTATTAATTACTGAATGCCACAGTGTGTGTATGTAGGGCTGACTGGTCCTTGGGGTGAGGATGTATGTTACCATACTGAACTGATAAGACCCCTCCCACCATCCAGGCGATGCATTCTACTATCCATGTTGATGTCCCCGATCTTAGGCCGTACTGACTACCTGTACATGTGTATTCTCTGTGGTGCGTCATGTAGGTGCACGGTACTGTAATGATGATTTGCACATAGGCATGTGTCATCACCTCACCAGTAGCAACTGTATGCAAGTGTGTGTTACTGTGTTGGTGAATCCGTGAGTGTGTGGGTGTGTTACTGTGTCACTGAATACATGTGTGTCAATACCTGAGTGTGTGGATGCAGTTGTGTGTTGGCATCTTGTCATGGGAACATGTATTACTGATTCCCAATGAGGCATCACACTTCCCACTGGCATCTACCCTTGTAATCAGCTAGACCACGCTCTTACCTCTCCACTCCATATAACTGTACCTGTGATGTCACCCTTTATGGATGTCACGTCTATGGCCACAGTAGCTTAATACACAGCTATCATGCTCTTGGATAGGTAGACTTGTTTGTAACATGGGACTTTCTCACTGGTATGTGGCAGCTACACGGTGCATGCTGGTATATTCATACATACCTGTGAGTAGTCTACATTGACATATGGGACGCTAACTGCAAACACTGACATCCACCGGCACATGCAATTAGACCTGAAGGAGGACAGCAGAACATCATGACCAACTTGCAGTTACTGTTGTTACACAAGACACATACTGTTAACAGTATTGTACACCTGTACTACATGGTATATCTGCTGCCTGTCAACAGTCCTCAACAATTGTAAACTACACTTATCTTCCTAGTCTGTTCACCCTCTGCATCAGACCATATGAGCATGTCCCTGCACCGATGGTGTGGATGTCAGGGATGTGGCACAGGCATCATCATATGCACAGGGTGTTAATATTTGCCAGAGGCCTAGGCTGCACCATTGGATGACATCATGTGTGTGGGTTTGGGCCTTTGATCTAATTGGGCAAGTGTGGATGTTATGCATGTGTGTGTTGCGGTGCCCTACATATGTTTCCAGTGTGTGCGTGTATGTATGCACACAGTTCTGCCATGTTTCTGGCCTACACAGGGGTATTATTGACAGCTGTAGACTGTACAGGTGAGGTTTTACAGTTCACGGTGTCTGGCCATGGACATGTGACCTGTGCCTGCCAGGGGTTGCACGGGCACTACCAGGCAGAGGTGCAGATTGGGTACTGCTGATATCACTTGTCCACTGGAACTGTGTCACTGTTGTGACTGTCCCCGGCCATGTGCACATGGCCTGCTGTGTCATGGTGTGGACAGCACAGCACCAGATGCACTGCTGCTGCTACCACCACTATGAGAGCGGACATGTGAGGTAGCTCATACACGTAGCCTTGACACAGGTGATGTAGCAAGCCTACGTCCACGTGCCTGATGCCTCACTCCTACCAGATGTTCCAACACAGACAGCTCATGCTCGCGGATTGTCATGCCATGGTCAAAGACTCCAACCATGTCACCCAACCATCTATCCAAAGCTTCAGCAATCTTCTGTTGAGCATTTACCATTGCCTGAATGTTGTTGTTTAAAGAATGGACAGCAGCCCTCTGTAGCCTCTGATCTTCTCTGTTGCGCCATTCAGCATGTGCCTGTGCCTCCATTACAGCCTGAAACATGTGTCTGGTGACACCAGCTGCTGCGCTCTGTCATGCAGGAGCATGTTGGCCAGAGGTCCTTCTATGCGCAGTACTGGTCACGTGCCTGTGTGGGGCACCACCAGTCATTTGTCTGACACCATGGTGTTTAGGCACACCTTCCATAGCCCCCACACTTTCCTGTTCCAAGCTACCACGCGCCAACTGTCCTTCCTCTATGGCCACTGGTGATGGGGTATATGCAGGTATGGGATCTGTGTGCAGGGATGAGGGGGATATAGATGGAATGGCAACCAATGGCACAGTTTCAGCCCCTGACAACTCTGCTTGTGACTCAATCATATGTTCATCATCACTGCTAGAGTCTGTGGGGACACTAACATGAGATGTACACAGGAGGGCATTGCACCTACATCACCTGTGAGGGCAGACAAGAACTGTACATTACAATCCATACAATAGACACACACACAGGCACACACGCATGTGATATGACAGAAGGCATGCATCATGCATGTGATACGGCAGATGGCATGCAGTGCAGACAATAATAGTGGTAGTTATCATACATCCTGGGTTGCACACAATAGCATGCATGTATCATAGCAAATGGCATGCAAATTACAGAATCATAGTAGTAGTTAGCATACATCCCTGTGTTACACCATGCAGACCAGCACAGGAAAACAGTACACCTGCCTGATATGTGGCATATGACCTTGACAATCACATGTAGTATGACATGTGATCTGCTGATGTGTGCAATGACATGCATACATGTTTAACACAATGGTGTCCTGTCAAATATACAGTGGGGCAATGGTGTCCCAATGCAGTGTTGTCTTTCTGCCCTACAGATATACTGCACATTTAGCTGATGTGCATGGCCATTGCAGGGAATCATGAGGCGTCTGTAGTGCTATACAGTGTGACTTACAGACAGGGTTCATAGCCATGACTGTGTTCAGATACAATACATATATACTGTGGAATGTGACCCACGTCGCTGAGGTGTATACACACTAAACCATGATGTGGAAGTTGTGACACAGGTCACTGATGGGTATATGGATGACACCTCTGCACATCTGCAACCATATTGCTGCCTGGCAACTATGGCCAAACATGGCGAACACGTCAATACACCATGTCCAACATGACAGCTGTGTACCACACACACACACACACACACACACACACACACACACACACGCACACGAGGAGCAAGTATGACATTGATGTCCAACACCAGCAAGGGGAATGTACTGTATCTGTGGGCTGATGTGGATACTGTACAGGTAACTGCTGTCATGTCGCGACACCCTCAAGATGTTCAACACATCTTATGTGGTGGATTGATGTTATCCCTACACAAGATGTGCACAGGCCTGTAGGATGTCTAGTGTTCCACATCTATAATATGACCATTATACAAAGGCCATAGTTGAACCATGTGTAGCCATTGTATGTCAGGGTATACACACAAGCACAACACTTCTACTGTGTGTTGCTCCATGTCTCTGGCCATCCTCCATGGCCATGTGTGTACATGTGTTGTCCAAATTATTGCGACGGGCATCTATTTCACATGTCTGTGTTGTCCCATATGACATATATGCTCCACTGACAACAGGGTTATGCAGATAAAGGGTGGTATGTGGGATATGCTTTCAGGTTAAGTAGGCAGCGTTGCAGCCAGGCCACTAGATGTCATGGACATGTCAAGATAGCACATCACATTGTGTGACATTCATAGCAGGGCTATGATCCACACCAGTGAATCCTGTGTGCTTGCCATACTCCAGCCCACTGTCTAGTACTGTTTGTATTCACCACATGTGTAGATCTGATCTGTAGTATGTCCCTAAAGTGAACAGCACCTCCACCATTGTATGCACAGCTGTCCACACATCTGGCAATGACAGTTTGTGAGGATTCATGTCGGTGAGATGATTCACATAGTTTGCAAGTGTTGCACATGGGTAGTCTTTGTGATGCATTGCCAGTCTGACCTGTATATTGTGACAGGACCATACATTATGTGTACATGTTGTAAATGGTCACATGGCAGATAGATTTGTGCATTATGATTCCTGATAAATAATAACAGTCTCACCTGCAACGGGCTGCTGCCACAGCAGAACACCAGAGGTACCTAAATAGGAGTAACACAGCAGTATGAGCATAATCCACCCCTGTATAATGGCTACAGGGTGCAATGTGCATAACACATACACCAGTACATTAGACTATACTATGGTGTATGCACATGTATGCATACACAGACTAGCATACTATAGTATGCGGCATGTGTGCATACATTACATTACATATTGTACAGTGACACATGCAACTATATGGAATATAGTTGTTATAGGTGCAGTACTGACTTTCCAGGCAACTCCAGGCTCAGTGGTTGAGAGACACCCACCTCCACAATATTGGCTAAGGCTTGTGGATGTGGTTCTGCAGGTGTCCCCAGGTTGGCCAGTAGCTCCTTGGTACGTGTGAGTGGGGGCTGGGTTGGTGGTCTACCACCTATTGCACCTTGTTCCCTGGCGATTGCATTTGCATACTGTTTTGCCCATCTAATGAGGTCCGTACAGTGTCTGCGCACCTGCTGGTATGTGCGGTTGTGGCCACCAACATCATTAAGCCTCCTGTGAAGTTCCATCCACAGGGCATCCCGCTGCTGTGTATCCTGTGGTACATGGCTGAACAGGATATCGTGATTATCAAGTAGGTATGGGATGAGGGCCTCATCCTCCAAGCGGGTAAAAGGGGGTAGCCTTGCACGTGGCATACCTGGAAGACATAATGATGGAGACAGTTCACAGTAACTCACAGAGACATACAGAGCTACAGCTGAACATACATGTGTATCACATTTATTAAGTTTAAATAGTTGTATTTGCAAACCTACATGACACTGACATGTTTGTGTCACACACATGTGCCACTCAATGTTGAGTGGATATTATCACCATATATGTGTGTGTGTGTCACCTGATTACATTGCTCATACTCCATGTGGATGCTGTCTTGATCTGGGCATGTCTGTTTGCCTGTACTGGTGTTCCTACCTATCAGCACATGGCTGGATGTATCCACATTAATGCAGTCAACCTTGATGCTGTGTATATGTCACATATAAGGACTTACACTGCCTTAACAGACATGACATGTGACCCTGCAGACTTGCTCACATAAGGTTTTGCATGTATGTGTTCTGCCATATACAGCTACACGGCACTGTATAGCAATTCAGCATTCTGCCATGTATCACCTGTGTTGCACATGTGATACACATGGGACACTGGCTAGCCAGATGATATGTACAGGGATGGATATCAACTATAGCATGTACAGACAAAGTCAACTAGTGGGCTATATGCCATGGGCCATGTATGAATCTAGGATGAAAGGTTACCTGGCAGTAGCCAACAGGCAGGTCTGTGGGGCCAGGTGGAGCTGTGCCACATTACTGATCCACAGGGTTAATGATACGTTTACCATGCGTTACCATGCAGTCATCACACCATGTCTGAGAGGGGAGCGATGTGCAGCTTTGATGGACAGGAATGCATAGTATGGCAGGACTATGTAAAGTGTATGGGACAAGGATCTGTCCAGCATGTGGAAGGTGGATATCCATGAAGTATGTGTTCGAGATCAGGATGAGTATGCGTAGCAAGTCCAACATCACTGGGTTGGACATGGATTTATTCAGGGTATGCATCATGCTACATAGTGGAGATGGGGAATGGGAAGGCTGGTGTAGGCCATCTGCACATGGCCAATACTCCTTAAAGGAAATATGTGATCTGATATGGGTGACTTGAGTGTTGTGTATGGCTGGACAATGATCTCTAAATTCATGGATGGCACCCGATCATTATCAGGGTTGCCACATATGACTACCTGACAGGTGTGGTGATGTAGCTATCACAGGAAAGACAACTGCCCAGCTGCATCCCTTACACACAAGTGTCCATTATGCTGACTGCTACCTAGGTGGTAGTTCATGGGTACAGGGTTATTAACATAGGGGTGACAATGCAATATGCAGCTGTCAGATTGTGGCCATATGTCACACACACACCTCACACACAAAGCCCCTTCTGTATGTTGTCCACAACACTCCTGAGTCAGCTATTGCTCCTAGGTCATAGTCATTCACATACTTTAATAGGCAGATGCCTTCCGTTTGTCTGTACGGTATGAACTACAATTAACCCTGACATACTGTAGCTGCCACTGGTGTGATGAGCATGTATTATTCAGACACCTTCTGTAGTGTTGGTTCTGCCAGCAGTCCTGTTTCAAAACACTCCTGTGACATAGGAATGTACAGCTAGTATACCGAGTGTAGGTGGTACACAGTATGGGTGATGATGTCCTATGACCTGGCAAGGTTATGATATGCAGTGTGACATTGACCATATTGTCATCTACATCTGTACTGCTGACATCAATTAATTTATCAAGGTTCATGGCCTTCCAGACCAGATTCAGCAGGGTAGTAGTGTAGTACTTCCCATTATCAGTGGTGTCTCTCCCTTTGTGGGTTGTGATACCTGTTGGTGTGCACCACTCAGCGTGTACACAAACCTGACATGGAGCTATGTTTTACATGATGTGTACATGGAGAGCATCTTGTTTTGCCATATGTGTATGATACAACCTGTGATGTGGACAGGTCCCATGCAGCCTGAGTGCAGCTTGTACCTGCATAGTTGTGGGTATAGGGGCCCTGTGGTGTACATGGATATATGCTTGTGTACCTGTTGGGGGGAAGGGGCCATGTGTTTATGTTATCCAAGACCCTATCTTGATTGCTTATTCATGCTAAGCACTTGTTCAGGACTTGTAAGCACTGCGTAAGCTAATAATTACTATAGCACTCAATCTTCCTCATTGCCTAGAGATAAGGGTGAACAGGTTTTGTACATACTTTTCTCACTTGCTTAGAGTAAATTAGCTCTTGTACTCACTTTCCTCACTTATCTAGGTGAAAGTAGTTCTATATTCAGGCATGTCCAAGAGTCAACTGCCAGTGTTCTCACCTGTCTATCTGATGAATCTGGACATCTTGAGGCAATGTACACATTGCCTCATGTACACAGACAAGCCTCTCTGCCTACCACCCAACACTACAACCTGTGAGAGATGCACTCATCTAGCCAAACTGGAGGTAAAGGTCTCTCCAACCAAGCCTGACCCTGACTGTCGTGTGGAGAAGGTAAACATTCGCACCACACCACACTCATCACATAGTCTCACTGAATCTACCCCACCATTAACTGGGAAAACTACTCGTGTACCAACACATTAGCTCAACGCTTTCTGGAATTCATAAACATCAATGCCTTGACTCAACATATCCACACACCCACCAGGGGCAACAATATCCTAGACCTAGGCATTACCAACATTAGTGACTGGTGCTCCACACGTGAAGCCAACTCCTCATTGGTCCGATCAGACCATGAGCTGAACACCATTGATATCCACATCCTGCCCCCACCCCCCATTAAGGGAACCACAGTATAATATGTCTACAAAGCCAACTACATGCTTCTTAAGACAGACATGGTGAATGTCATGACACCCATGCAGATGGACAGTACTGTTACAACTGCTGAATCCTACACAAATGCACTCTATAAGCACTTACACGAGTGCATGGCTTGTGCTATCCCAAACAGAAGCAGGATGCTATACTCCTAATTAAGGAAACCAATCTGGTGGTCCCCTTGCCATAAACAAACTGTACTACAGGAAGAAGACACTGTTGCAAACAAGAGTACAATCCCATGTGTGGAGGAGCTCCCTGGCCAGCCTCAGTAAGAAGGTGAGATCCCGTATAAGATCCTCCACAGCTAGCTATGAAAAATAAAACGCCACTAATACCAACAACCACAAAGCATTCTATAGCTATGTCACATATCTCAATGTCAACAACCAGATCTGCTCTGAGTTACAGCACAAAGGCACGAACATTACAGAAACAGCTGATATTGGCAACATCCTGGCAGATAGGTTCAGTGCTACCTTTCCCCCCTCCCTCTCAAAGCTGCACACTCTAAAAGCAATATCACAGCATCCATGGGACCGGACAACATCCCAGGCTGCATTTTACACGAACTTCAGAATGTACTGTCTCCCCTTCTATGCACCATGTTCAATAATAGCCTCACATCGGGCATAGTGCCCTCTGAATGGTGCACAGGACAGTTATCCCACTCTACAAAGGTGGCACCACAACGGACCACGGGACCTGTTTCCCTATAGGCCTGACTAGCCTGGTCAGCAAGGCTATGGTGCACATCATGGATCTCAGTCACAGAGACATTGGGTACCTCCAAACCTTTGACCCCTCCCTGTTTGGCATTGTTAAGGGCGAACCATGCCTCCTAAACCTGGTGGACTTCTTAGAGACAGTTACCAAGGCATTAGATGAGGGTAAGGAGGTCCACACATCCTACCTAGATTTCTCATAGGCTTTCAACACCATACCTCCTTCTGGTATTATCAACATACCCATCCGCCTGAACATTAACCCCTACATCATGTCCGACTGTATACCAGTTACAAGTGGCATCCCCCAGGGCTCAGTCCTAGGACCCCTCATGTTTGGTATATACTTCTCTGACATACAGACAAGCAAAGGAGGGCTTTGGCTGAAAAGGTTTGCAGACGACTGCAAACTATGGGACATAATTGTTTCCCCAGCTGTTACAGACACCCTCTGGAAGGGTCGCACTGAGACGGATACTTGGTGTTAATATCATGGCATCAAGCTGAATGCCTAAAAGTGCATAGTCATCCCCTTTGGATATAACTAATTACCCATGGACTACCACATAGGTGTTAGTCCCCTACATACAGAAAAGGTAATAAGGGATCCGGGAACCCCAGTAGATAGCAATCTCTCCTTCGATAGCCATAATGACAAGGTGATTAGAATATCCTTCTACATGGCCCCCCTAATCTCTAATGGGTTTGCATCCAGAGATCAAAGGAGGCCATTGTGACTCTACTCATGACATATTAGACCCATTAAAGGATACAACACCCCATTTGGGATATACTTTACAAGACAACTGCAACAGCTTGGAAGACCACACCAGTACCACACCAATAGGATTACTGACCTCAAACAGATGACCTATGCAGCCCAACCTAAAAAACTCCAGCTGTACTCCGTTGCATACTGCATACTCACATGTGATCTCTGCTTGACATACAAGGCCCATATCCAACCCTGTATTGCTGAATATGCTCCACCTAAACAGAGGCCCCTGAGAGCCACATGCTCTAGGGATATACACCTAACCACAACGATGAGTAGGATGTGATGGATGGAAAGATTCCTGACCCGGACACTCCCCATGTTTTGGAACATGATTCCAATGTACATCAGGCAGGGCCCCTCACTAGCACTCTTCAAGGGAAACCTTGACGTGTGGATGGGAGACAGACATGTACCCTGGGGATCACTGCAGTGGCTCTGCTGGACAGAACTAATGGCTCTGCTGTTCAGAGGCACAGGGAACCAACCTATAGGGGTGGCTAAAGCCAATGCACTCTACCTAGGCTTACAAATACCCTTGGTAAGACAGCCTAGTACCTACCTTTGCACATATTACATGTCTTATGTGCATGGATAGTTAACTAGCTCTTCCATTTTACTTTGCTATCATGCTGATAAACTGTCGGGTGACTAAAAGACATATGTATCCTGTTATTGTGTATTGTAAATGCCAATAGACATAACTAATGTTTGCCTAACATTACAGTAATGCTATGTAGCTTGTAATACATATCTGCCTACAATACTGTACATTACACAGTTATTGGCACAATATCCCACAATGCAAATCATAATTGCACAGTTGCCAAAACTTCCACATGTTATTCTCAGTAATACACCCATACATATGGCTACAGTTACAATATATCAACATATACTATCCCCTGTTATAGCACATACTTGTTGGACCAGCCCTGCCACTGACATCAGCTGGTGAGGAGTATTTCTGTTCAAAGCCCTTATATAGCATCCCTTGTGGTGTATGCGGTGTTTGCCTTGTGACCTAAAGCAGTACACACAAATACTACAAGCGTTACTATGCTCAACAATACATTGCTACAAGATAACAGTTTCCACTATATGGTGTTTGCCTTGTGACCTAAAGCAGTACACACAAATACTACAAGCATTACTATGCTCAACAATACATCACTACAAGATAACAGTTTCCACTATATGGATTGAGTGCACTTTAAATACTACAGAAAGGTACTACATACACAGATATAATGACTGTTCTACATACCTTATTAGTAACCTGAGGTGTCGTTAACTGTTGATTCAATCTTTTCAGTTTGTGTTTCAATGTTCTTTGTAACATTCCACTGGTATATACGGATGGTTTGAATGTGTGATAACGCATCTGTTTCTAGTTACATATCGGTAACATGTGGTATCCTCTCCACTAATTGTTGTTCCAAAGTAGTTAATTAGATGCACATCAGCTGTGCAGCCACTCCATTAGCCGATACCATGGCAACAGTGGTGTATAACTGAGTACTCCTTTTGGGCATTGTCAGTTTGCCTTACTTTCGAGGAAGACAGTCTGGATGTGTTGTTTGCGATATATTTCAACAGCTATTATGGAGACACACAGAGATATATTAGCTTCATGACTCCTGTGGTCTGTGTGTAATGGCTAGATGATTTAGTTCTACATGTGAGTACAGCTGTTATATTTCAGAACATTGCTACTTATGCAGGGTTTGTTTGTACCTGATACTTCTGCAGATGTTTAAGTCTGGCAAGGATGTTTGGCCAGCTCAAGGCCATATGGATATGCATGAACTGTTATGTGGTTTACAGTGTGCTCACCAGACATCCTTGATTTGGTGTACAAGTGTAGCATACTGTGCTGTTACTCAGTAATTGCTAACAGATCCCGGTGTACACACAACCCTCTGAAACGGGATTAGTGCAAACAAACCCTGTAACATCAGCAGCTGTTCCATTGTATAACAGCAGCTATTTCACATAAGGCCATGTTAGTGTGTCTCTGACAAGGTATGTTAAGGCTTCTACAGATGTCGTACAGTGAGTGAATGATTTGTGATGTTATTACAGTTTATATTGTAATATGTTTGGGGGTGGGGGTGATGTTGGTGGGTGTGCATAGTAGATGCAGGTGTGTAGGAACTGCTTTTATACATAATCGATATGTGCTTGAGGGTTCCTTCCCTATTTGAACACCTATCCTTTTGTGGACTAATACAATGGTAATTGCAGGCTGATTCATTAAGGCACTGTTATGTGGTTCCTGTATAGCATGCAGGTGATGTTAGTCCTTGAATCCCTTTGGTAATACATCTGAATGTAATAAAGTGTTGCTACATGAAACTGTGTATTTCTGTCATAGGTATTTGCAGTCATCATAGTTGTGTTGGTGACTGACCCTCTTTGGCTAGGGTTGCCACCTTTTCATATGGCCATAGTGGGACATTTTTGGGACACATATCAAATTTTACAGGCCGACACAAACCCACAGTCAGTACAAGGGATAGAACTTTCCTTTCTTGCTTAAATATAAGCTTATTCTTGTAGCAGTTTAGTTGCTTATCCTGTTTCTTGTAACATGTAGGTATTTTAAATACAGAAATAACTATTGTATGCAACTATTACAGTGCATATGGGATATAATTATGTCCTACAATCTCAGGACATTTGCCATGTTTAATATATTTGGTCAGGACAGAGCCACCCAAAGAGGGAGTGTCCCTCGCAAAGTGGGACAGGTGGTAACACTATCATTGGCTCATGTCCATAGCACATATTTGTAATAGTGTATAGGCATGTGCTCTCCATATCCTTTGTTCATAAAGGTTGGTAGTGGCAGAATGTGTGATTGCTATGGTCCATGTTATACACATATATGAACACTTCAACCACTATGGAATCCCAAAACCACAGAGTTCCGATGCACACAGTACCGAGACAAGATTCCCATACCCCACATTACCGACAGCGACAGTAACTCGCAAAAGTAACATGAACATGGAACACACACACACACACACAGACACATTGCTACCCAACACATCCAAACAAACCATCCTAACCTACGTATGAGCAGGTGGCCAAGCTCCCCTACACCCCCCATGTAGGTGTCTGCACCCCCCACACCACCCCCTACTTTAATATTCTACCTCCTAGGTCACGCAAACAGACGCACAAAGCTAACCCACACCCATACATTACAGTCCCCCAAGAACACACACCACACACAGAACACACACTTACACACACTACAGCCCTAGAAACACACTTACACACAGTAACCTACCTGAACCGCAACACCAGAAGCACTGACTAACTGTCCCGTAACATCGTGATTTTACACCTCGCGCATCTGGTGTTTCGAAACTGTGTTCTTTCGGACCTTAAGCCTCGGGATTATGCTCGTCGGTATGTAAAATAGTCGGTATGTGGTAGGTATCCCATTTATATGTACCTCCATGGTTATGTAGATGTTGTTAACTTATCTATATATCTACATATATATATGTATATCCCCATATCGACATATATCTCTCTCTCCCTCTCTCTCTCTCTCTCTCTCTATATATATATATATATATATATATATATATATATATATATATATATATAAATATATATCTTTCTCTCTCTCTCACATATATATATATATATATATATATATATATATATATATATATATATATATAAATATGATGAGGTATATATATATATATATAAAACATACACCTTTCATTGGGTACATGCCGGTTTGTCCTATTTCAACACATTCCTACCTTTTGTGTTTTATCCTGCCAGTATGCACAACTGCCATTGGTACACCTCAGGTAGCTTAGTGGTATGTTATTGTGATTAATGTGTACATGGTTGTGAGTTGTAATTCTGGCAGTGATATCTTACCTCTCAGAGCAGGCACTGGTAGTGCAACGGTGAACATTTCAGCGGTTGTGTGTTCCACATGTTTATTAATCTGTGAAGAACTACCTATATATGCAAGCTGTGTTTAAGGTATACTATGTAACATGTAAACATCTGTGAAGATTCCTCTCAGGGATACTCCCCATTATTTGGAAACACACCCCTGATTACATTATACAAAACCCCTCACTAAGACTCCAGGGAATCCTTGCAGAGTTGTTGGTGAACAGTCGCTACACCCCAGGGATCCCACAATTGGCTCTGCTCCACAGAGGGACAGTTAGTTAATCGATGGGGTGGCGACAGCAGACACGTTTTGCCTATGCTTATGAGTGGCCTCGGCAGTTGGGCATGTACCTAGCTATGTATCTATGAACCTGTACATACAGTATGGACACATGCTGATAGCTTAATTTACTGTTCAGGTATTGACTTATCTTGTGCCAATGGCGGTTGTGTGTACAATAGTTGAGGGCTACCTATGTAGGATGCACACAGTAGACCACCTATACATGACAATTTACAGGTGGACGTGTGTGTGTGCCATCCATGTTTGCTGTGTGTGCAGGTGGAGAAGGGTGTCAGTCCATGAGTGCCTACACTGTCAGTGTGTGTGCTATACGTTCCCTCTTTGCCAAGGCATGGGCATACTGGGCATGCCTCCGTCTGCCTACTGGGGCTATCACACAGTGTTTGTGGTCTGAGTCCCCCTGTGCCTGTGGGTCCCTTGGCAATGGTAGTGGGCTGTGAGGGCCTTCACCATTCTGTCCCTGCTGCAGCTGTTTCCGCAGGATCATATTGTGTAGCATGGCACATACTATGAAGATGTGGGCACACATTCCTGGATAGTACTGCAAGGCTCCACCAGATATGTCCAAGCAACTGAACCGTGATTTTACCATCCCAAACACGTGCTCTATGATGATTCTGGTTTCTGAGTGTGCCTCATTAAGGTGTTCTTGCATGGCTGTGTGTGCATTTCTGATGGGAGTCATCATCCACGGTTCCAGTGCATAGCCAGCATCCCCCATCAGGTGGCCATATGGGATGTACCCCGTGGAAAATATCTGATACAGCTGTGAGGCATGCCAGATGTGGGAGTCATGATAGCTTCCAGGGCTGCCAGCACACACATACATGATAATGCCCTGGGAATTGCACACGACCTGGCAGTTGATGGAGGGGAATCCCTTGCAGTTTATGTAGCACCTACCTTGCTCACTGGGTGGTGACTTGATGTGTATGTGCGTGCAGTCTATTGCACCCAGTACCTCTGAGTTGTCTGCCACATGGTGGAAGAGACGCATATTGCTGGCCAACTCCTGCATTCGGGTGAAGTATATGTGCTCATTGGCATGTGGTAACATGGCATCCAGGAACTGGTGGAGTACCCTGGATGCTGATGCCTGTGAGATCCCCATGATATCCCCAGTTGGCCTTTGGAAGGTATCTGTGGCTAGTATTCTCAAGCTTACACATACCTTTGTGTCCACTGGGATGGGTTCCCCTCTGTTACTTCTGGCTCTGAGGCGTGGCCGGCACAGCTCAACAAGTTGCTGTATGATGTTCCTGTCCAACCTGTAGCGCTCTACTATCTCCAGATCATGTAGCCCCTGGTAGGTTATCCTGGGTCTGAACACTCTTCTCCTCCTCCGGTGCCTAAAATGGTTGTCAGCATCATCCTCCACAGCACCGTCAGTCTCCAACACATGCTGGTGAATCAAAGCTATGGTGACCCCTAACATCTACATATTAAAAGCTCCCCATCTGTATACACCAATGGTGCAGAGTATCTGGGAATACACAAGTGTGTGTGTGGGGCTTTCACACCTTATACTATTATGCAATGGATGATGCTGGTGTAATTGGGTGTGTTTGTGCTATTCCAGCTGCAGGGTATCTTAATTATTGGTTTTACAGCAAGTACTGCTATTGTGGGGCCTTTGGTGTTGACTTACGCTTGGCTGCTGTGATTCATCTATTGCCCTTTACTTCAATTTTCAACCTGATTCCCCTCCCATTGTCAGGCATGCATCCAGCTGCCGCCTTTCTTGTTTTGTACTTTCACAACCCAGGATTGTGTTGGGAAATGTGTTATGTAGCTGATCTACTGCAAGTTTGCTTTGTTCTGCTGTGACAGTTCTCTTTTCTTTGCTGTACGGCACCTCCTCTTTCCTGTTCTGCAGGTAGCTGCTAGCAGCCTTGTTAGCTGTTGTCTATGGCTCATTGTGAGTTTCTAGGTGTTAATTACACATTTGTACTCCAATTACCATGCTGCAGCATTTCCTTATTGTCTTCCCGTATGCTTCCTGTTTCAGCTGTGGTGCGCGCCATGCACAGCCGTTTACCAGGTTTCGTGCGCGTTTTCATCCACGTTCACATGAACTTTTAGTTACCTTGTGTGCTCTCAGCTAAGCAAAGTTATGGCTACTTCCACACCCCTATCCTGTGGCTTTGCTTAGCAACATGCAACACAGATTAGCAATGATCCAATGTGCTTACAGCTACGGTGGCACTCCCCTCTCTTGATGTCATGTTTACCTCCAGGCCACTCCTCTGTGTTGTACTGCTATGCTGTGTGGTACATCCTTATGTCGGCGGGGTGTTTGCGATTCAGTATTATTTGACTCATTTGCATGGCATTGACTGCTAATTCCAAGTTAACGCATGGAACACTGTCACCGACCCTTAGCAACCCTTGTGCCATGGTTGTGGTGTAGCATGCGTGCCATTGACTATTATGGGGATATCATGAATTGTGTTACATTGCAGTTTTATGACATCTAAATATATTTTCCTTGTGATCCCGTTTGCGTACCGATGCACTGCGGTTTTACTTTACGTTGGTGTGGCCATGACATTAAATGTTATTTTTTATATGTTGTGCATGTTGTTTTATGCCATTGGCTATATATTTAGCCATTGGCATATATTAACATTATAATATGCAAGTTTGGTCCACTTTCATGGCTCCGATTTTATGTTTGACAAAATGTAAACCGTTTTTTTTTTTTTTGGTTTACATTTCTACATGATTATGCTATGCCTGCACCACTTCATGAATCACTATACACCTTCATTTACATGCTACACTGCTGCGCATGGGGTAATTAGCATATATGCACTGGGAGCTGCGCAGCTCTGCCGTACGCTGGTAGTGCACGTGGAAACAGCTCTTACCTGAATCGCTTGGCGGCCATATTTGGTGCAAGATCGCCAACGCTACTCCGGCGCCTGGCGTAAGCTTCATGAATCCCGGGGATAGAACTAAAATGTATATTAAAGGGAGTGTTCTGATGGTGGCTCAGTTTATATATCCGAAGGTATTCTTATGCAAGGTTTATGCAGTGAGAAGTATGACAAGTGCCATTTTGGTGGCTGAAATTAGCAGCATATGAAAATATAATACTTTCACTGTAAACTATAGATTATGACATGTTGATGTATGCATGGAAGGTAGTATCTGTTATTAAACAACGTGTGCTTATTAAAAGATTGTTTTCGTAATTCTAGAAAATTATTACAATTTTGTTACATCACAAAATATTCATAATTACCATTTTCCATTCATTGTCCATTATAAACAAATACTGTAAAACATCTTCAAATGTGAAATACAATGAAATAGACAATGGTTTGTTTGTGTCTTTCGGCTTTTCCCGGTTAGGGGTCGCCACAGTGGAACTCCAGTCCGCTAATGATTGGCAGTTGATTTTTACTTGCCGGCTTGCCAGGCCTGACACACAACCTTCAACGAATGTACGCCCGTTCACGCATGTCTCCATGCAGAAAATGCTCTAGCTGAGAAGCGGACAGCGTCTTACTGTGAGGTGACAACGCTACCGCAGCACCACCACCGCGGTGCGAAATAGACAATGGTGTAAACATAAATAAATGCAAATGCAGTGAGACTATGGCTTTTAGCTACCATACAGGGGACTCCATTGCTCAAAAAGTTCTACCATATTTCTTAAACAAGTAAAAAAAAATCCTCCCTCCTGCCCCTTCTGCTCAATTGCAGAAAAAGATATACATCAAGAATGAAACTTTCCCAAATTTTATGTCTCCTTCCCTGTTCTGGTGCTGCAGTGGATAATTCACAGCCATCCATTTACAGCTAAAACAACGCTGTCCTCCTCTTTTAACTATTCAAACCTTCTCACACATTTAAGCAAGTGACCTACCGCATCAGTGAGCTCAACATTTTATTTTATTTTATTTTATATTTGTTTACAGCAGTAGTACACTGATCACAAATTACCATATGCAGGAACTGCCTGGATAAAACATTCACAAAGAAGAAAAAAGTGGAAGAGAGAGACAGTAAGCTATACATATCAAAAAACAGAACAGAAACTAACAATATATAACAATAATTGTACATATATCAACAGTTTTGAAAGAAATTTAGTTTTACATAGTTATATTTCAGGTTTACTTCATGACAGAAATGCGTTTGGGCAAGAAGAGTTAGGGCAGGGGTGAGTGGTTGAGGCGGGGTTAGGAGATGATGAAAGTTGAGAGTGAGGCTATAGGCAGAGAGGCCCTTGCATGATGTGGCCTGTAATGTAGCAAGTGCAATTTGGTTTGTTGTGGAGCAATTTCAGCTCTAAAGATGGAGAAGGGGTTGTAGTTTTTCCATGTGGTTGGGAAGGGGTTCTCATATTTTAGGACCAAGGATGGAGAATGAGTGGTAAGTACAGTGTTGCCTGATTTGTTGGGGTTGGACTTGGGGATTATATGGGAGAAGTATCTGAGGATGTATTGTGTGTGTGTATCTGTTATAACTTTATTAGCTCATAGTGGGAATCAGACAGCCCAGTCAAGTTTCAAGATGAGACAGTCTGGTAGCAAGTCTAATTTGTTCTGCACAGAGAGCTATTTAGCTTTTTTTAGTTAACTTTTGCCTTTGATTTCTCACTATGGGTATGGATAACTGGAGATAAGTCTAACCAAAAATGATGGTAATGGAAGGAGATTTTTCTCTTTTCTTCTATTGGTGTCCCACGAGGATAGTGGTATTCAGTGATTTTGATGATTTTTTAAGTTTTTAGATTCAGAGAAATATCATGTTTTTTGTTTTTCTGAGGTTAAGTTTTAGTTTGTGGTTATAGATCCATTAACTGAGGAAGTTATGGCCCTTTTGGAGTTGTGTTTCAATTACAGACTGGTTGCTGCTGGACCTTAAAGATTACAATGTCGTTAGCATAGAGGATGAGTTGTAGAGTAGGAAGGTCATGAGGTAGTTTATTAATGGCAATAAAGAAGTGAAGAGGAGCTAGGATAGAACAATGGGATACCCCCATTGAAAGAGGTGTGGGCTGAGAGGGAAGATCCTAATTTAACTTTAAAGAATCTGTTCAACAAGAAGTCATTGAACCAGATGACGTGCTACTAATGTCAATGATCTGAAAAGAGAGAGAGAAGGAGGAGATGGTGGTTGTTGAGGTCAAAGGCTTCCATGACATCAGTGAATATTGCTCCTGTCAAGTTACCTTTGTATATGTTGAAGAGAATGTCATCAGTTAGATACCAAAATGTCATCATTGTATTATAGTCCGTCCAAAATCTATGCTGCTTTAGGAGAAGAGGATGATGTTGCTGAATGTAACTTGAGAGTTGGATATAAATGATTCTTTTCTAGTACCTTAGCAAGAGTGGGTAGGATGAAAATTGGATGAAAGTGTGAGGTGTTATGAAGTTGAAATTGTTTGGGTTGGGGGCTAATGAGTGCTGTTTTCCAGTTTCTTGACATTAAATTTTGTGTCAAGTAAAAGGTAAATACATGATAAAGAAGCTGGGTTAGTAATTTGCTACAGTGATAGATGAACCAGGTAAAGATGTTGTCTGAGCCTGGGGAGTTGTGGGCACATCTTCAGGTAGGTTACTGATTTCTTTACATAAGATTTGTTTTGAAGTAGAAGACAGAGAGGAAGTGATGCGTCTCCAGAATAAAGGAAATGGGAGAGAAGAAGGGGTGTGAGGTTAAATTTTCAGACGTCAGAGCAGGTGAGTAAACCATGACTAGTCTGGATTACATTCAAAGAAGTCTTGTTGTAAGAGGATTGCATCCAGCTAGCAGACTGACCTCATAACTGAAGTACATTGGTTTATTTAAGAGGAAATGTTACTTGGTTTTCAGATGGTTTGCTTTATGCCTCCATAGTTCCAGAGTTTGGTAAAGGTTGTCAGTGTGGATTGTTTTTCCATTATTTCTAGGCTTCATCTTTTAGCATGAAGAGTGATATAAGATCTTTGGTGAGCTACGGGATTTGTTCTTGTTTAAAAAGATGTTTTACAATGCAGAAGAATTTATCCTGGAGTTGGAGTACTTGGGTTAGAGTGGTCACTGTTATGTTAGAGTCTTGGACATTCAGCATGCTAGATGAGTTAAAAGCTGTCAAATGTGTTTTTCAATCTAGTGATATTTTGTGTTGCTTTATAAGTCAGATTGCTAATCTGAACTATGACTGGTGAGTGATCACTGAATGTATGAGAGAAGAATGGAAATGTTTGAGACAGTAGATGGCTAATTAGTGATTAAGAGTTGAGTGGTCATTGGAGTGCAGATTTTGGTGAGGCGGTTCTCTGATTAGCTTTATTGTCCTACATTGTCATTAGTAATCTCCATCATCAGTATAGTGCTCATAATGGCAAGCATATGTACACACATATGCTCTAGTGTGTGTGTGTTTGTGTCAGTTTGGTAAAGTGGCTTGTTTAGGTTAAGTACTCACTGTACAGTTAAAGGCAATGGGAATCAAACTCAGGTCTATACTATATTACTTTAACCCTCTTTGCTATACTTCTATCTACCAACTCAATTATGGATGTAATAATTATGACTTGTGTACTGATGGAAAATCAAGATATACCCAAAATACTGTGGGCATTGTAACCTTATGCTGCTGTCTACTTTTGTTATAAAACACATTTATTAAAGCATCAGAAAGGAAAAAAAAATACAGATGGACTGATTTAAAATAAGTGAAACAGATAATATTCTTTCAACATATAATAGATGCCTCACTAAAACATTAATGAAATGTGTGCTTGCTTACACTATAAGTAATTAGCTTTAGGCACTGAGACTTGAACACTGCAATATATAGATTTAAATCCAGAGGCAGAGTGCTGGCCTTGTACTGCATTCTTTCTTTGCAATTAATGAGCTCAGAAGCAGAGCAAAAATATAGGGCAGTGATGAATCAGAGAATGCATGTTGCACCAACATGTTGTGTGTGTTACTGCCCAAATTCTAGAAGCCATGAGTCATAATTAAACACTGTAAAACTTAAAACATGAGACATGCCACGTAATCTTATTCCTTTAAAAGGGACTTCACCTTCGACTGTCACATTAAGACTCTTGAGCTATAGTTACTTAATACTCTGCAGAATGCTGATCACCAGAAGAATACAATGCTGCCCAGCAATGGGCTTGGCTTGTGATACAAAGGCAAGGCTCAGCAATCCAACCAGTTACATCATTTGGTGATGGCAGGGGGGCTTCATGAGACACACTGTGCTTACTATATTTTATTCAATAATAAAACAGCATATACCTACCTACCTACTTTTCTATAATCATTCTGTCTGCCTTTCTGTCTGTATGGGTCCCCTAAAATGTGTAGAACTACAGGATCATTGCACACTAGCATTCAATAACCTGGGAAAATGCAGCATTTGTTATTTTGCATAATTTTGTTTGCTTCTCAAAAGTAAATAGGAATCGCAGAATATGACTTATTCTGTTTCCAGAAATGTGACAAACAATCCTATTTTTTTCAAATAACTATGAGTTAATCATTATGATTTATAATAATATAAACTCATAAAAAGACAGATAAATTGAACAGATGTTAAGCAAGCATTGGAACTTTTTGTAACGACCTCAGGACAGATGGTATGTTTGTTCACCTCATAAGTTATGGAATTTAGAATCCCCCATACTTTGTATGACTCCTAGTTTTATCTTAGAGGCATAAAAGGGAACTCCAGTTTCCCAATTACTGATGACTGTTGTTGGCTCAGTTTGGTGATTGCTAATGGTCTGAGTGTGACCAAAAGGATATTGCTTTCATTAGCATACCCACTGGCTGAAATGGATGGTGCCAGCTGGGGAAGGGAGCGGGATGGGAGTGACTGGCTAACATGTTGCCCTATCCCACTGAGAGGGGCGTGCAGTGTAGCAGTATAATAGCGAGAATTTGAGAAAAGTCCTAGAGTCCACAGCTCCAGGGTGCAAACTGCCAGCCAACAAGATCATTTTATTTTTAAAAAATGTTATATTCATCAATGCTAACATTGTAGGTAGCCTATGTAGTGATCATAGTAATTGTTCAGAAGCAATAATTTATTCTTAGCATTACCACTTCCAACCTGAGAACTCTCAGTTGTACATTTTTATTCCGTTACTTTTTGAAGTGGAGGCTAGAAAAGCTGCCATGCACAACTTTTTGATGTGGGCCTCTTTTTTCTGGACTGAAGTAAGTGGACACTTTTGTAAATGCATTGTGGTAATGGAATACATTGAAACTGTTGAATTTGCTTGATTTACCATAATAAATAAATAAACTAAACCCTGCTTAAAGTGCTCTGCTTTTCTTGATTTTTTTTCCATGGCTCCTGGTATCATACATCATTATTCCGGTTGCTATGATGTTGTGACATCATTGGCTGACCCTGAATGGGGAGTAAAGAATTGCATAGGGAAAGATACAGAACAGTTATTTTCTAAGTAAAGTTTTTTTTTTTGCTCTTGTTGTTAATGAAAATGTACATTTTTTTGTGCAACTCTACCTGTACTTCTTAGTGTTCATTAAAAAATAACATATAACTCAGATTACAGTGGGCTGGCTACTGGAGAAGGAACACAAAAGCTTCAGGAAGCATACGTATCCACTCACATACTCAGCAATAATCTGGAGTCGGATCTCTTGAAGACAGGTATGCAAATTTGTTTTATTTTTAATCATTACTGCTCCCTTTTTGGGCAGGCAGGATTCTTTGTAATTGTTTGCATGATGAATTGTTTCAGGCCTGGGCATCCCTCTATCATCTTTTCTCAAAATTATGGAAAAAAGATAAAAGCAATGAGTGGCACCTGGGCAAAATCAAGGACAATTTTTAAATATTACCCAGATTCACTTAAAACATTACTATCATAACAGGGTTTGCATCAACATGCATTTTCCAAAGAATAAGAAAAATGAAACTGTAATGCCTGGAATTATACTGACAGTAGTCCTCAGTAATGTTCTAGACAAATCAAACATTTGATGTTGATCAAAGTAAGAATATGAGACAGATTCAGGGGCATTCTGCAAAATCAGAGGCAGTTGACAGGGGAAGGCAAAATAATCTTGTTTGCTCACGTTGAAGTCTATCCTTAAAACTAGTGTACATTTTTGTGAAATAACGTAGGTTATTTACTCTCTGTATATACAGAATATCACTGACTTTGCCTGATAGTTTTGGCATGTACCTCATGAAATGTGTGTTTTTCTATACTAAATAAGGGAAGATGGCTGAGGAGGAAAGCAACTTATCCTCTTGCCACTTATTTATTGTAAGACTAGTGTGCATTTGTGTGTAATAAGTTGAAATGTCTCTGGCTATAGACTGTGTGAAACAAATTTGAAACTGTCCCTGATTTTGTACATATTTCTGGCAAATCATTAAGTACTGTAGTCAATAAAAAGGAAGGGGGTTGTGGATAAAAATAAAGTTATCCTCTTGCTGCTTACTCATTTTAACATTTGGCTTTACAAGAACAGTGCACATCTCTATAAAATAATTTGGAATATTTATTCTGTGCTGTCCCTAATTCAACAGAATATCCCTGACTGTGCCTCATATTTTTGGTCTGTGTCAAGCAAAATGTGTGTTTTCTGGCAAATCATTGAAAATTACAGTTACTTAATTGGGAAAGAGAGGGGCTGGATGTGGATGAAAACCTTGATGTTTACTTATTTTAAAGTCTGGTTTTATAGTTGAGTTGAAAGTATGAAATAATTTGTAATATTTATTTTCTGGTTGCTGTATGTGTGAAACAAAGTTGAAACTGGCCATGATTTCACAAATTGTCCCTGCGCTGCATCAAATTTTTGGTCATTCCTTCATAAAATCTTTGATTTTCTGAAAATTCTTCATGATTGTAACCACTACATAACAACAATCATTTGAGTTTTCAGTCTTCATATTCTTCAGAAAATGGAAGGCAATGCCAAATTGTTATTCTAATGTTTTTTCTAAGTATATTAAAACAATAGCTAAAATCTGTTCCTGAATTTGTTCCTTTGCTATTATTATTTTTGACTTGTCCAATATTACTGTGCTAAGATATTGGGAAATATTTCTTATCACAGTCAAATGATTTGTACATGGCAAAGTGGCTATAATTGTTGGCTCAGAGTGGACGCTGTTTATGGATGAAAATAACTTACACCCTGGTAATTTCTCTGTTAACTGTCTGGCTTTGAATGACTAGTGTATGTTTGTGTGAAATTATTTGAAATACTAAGACTACTATGTGTCTGCATCAAACAAACTCAAAATACATCACAGTGACCATAATTACTTGTTACTTATTTATTTATTGTTTACCATAATCTGACATCTGAACTGTACACAGACAAAGTGGCCATGACTGTTGGGTGGAAAAGATGGCTATCTGTGGATGAAAGTAATTTACTGTCTGATTGTTTGCTCCATTAACTGTCTGGGGTAACAGGACTAATGTGCATTTGTGTGAAATCACATGGAATTCTTGGGCTACTGTGAGCTTAAACCATACAAACTTGAAATGTATTATTGTGGCCAAATGTACTTGTAATTTGCTTTTTTTTACAGCAATAAGATATCTGAGGTGTATACAGTCAACACTGGTTTTATAATAGCTAAGAACTTCGGCTTTCTGTGGATGAGAATGGCTGACCCTGGTTGTCACAATCAAGTTAAACAGCCATTAGACTGGCTTTGCAGGACAAGTGAATTTGTTTAAAGTAAGTTGCAATACTTTATTGTTGCCATTTTTCTAATTTTTGCAGTTGAGGTGTACACAGTCAAGTGACTTTAATTAATGCATATGGACATTGGTGGATGATAATGATAGCAATTCAGATGATCTTAAAACAGGAAGGTGACTCAAAGAATGTGAGAATTTATAAGTGGTTTTAAAACAAAGTGTTTATGTGTAGGGGGATGTGGATTCATGGTTTGAAAAATGACCAGGGCCCAAAGTACACTTAATCTACCAGAGGGGGAATGGACAGGGGCAATATTGGAGAGAGCATGGCTAGCTAATATCTGTTCACCAGTGTGGCTGAGTGGTAGATGGCAAATAACTTCCCAACTCCAAAGACATGCATCTGGAGCATTTCTCCCTGGGCCTCCGCTGAAAACAGGCTCTGTGGAACCTAGTCAGACATTCCCGGTCAACAAATGTTAAATAAAATAAATAAATAAATAAAAATAAATAAAAAACTCTCATCCATCAAAACCTAGATACAAGGCCAGGTTACTCAAAGGTATCTCTGTTGAAAAGACAAGACCACACACCTTGGTGTAACCTGGGGTGCCAGTTCCAGGTAGACAAGATTAAAACAGTCTGTGAGTTATTGAGAGATCTACAGGGTCAGGTTGATAAAACAAAAGGGGAGCAGGTTGCAAAAATAATCAAATCAAGAGAGCTTCTGACAGTTCCCATTATAAACAATCCTTATTTTATTTTGCTCTGCTGGCACTTATCTCAAATAGACTAAGCAACAGAACAATATTTTTTATCTGTTTACTTAGATGGGGCATCATCAATGATTCACATCTTCCATTGGTAGACGCCTGTCTTCCTTTTACTATGGATCTTAATCTATTCATGCACAGCTTCCTGGAACTCCATTGCCTATATCAGTGCTACTAACTTTGTTTAATTTTGTTGCGATATGGCTTGGCATATGATGTGTCCAGTATGCAGCATTTATGGTTCACTCCATCATCTTCTTCAGTGCTCTTGGAAATCACATCATATGAAATGTGACATCACCCCTGCCCAGCTGGCCTACTGATTACTCAACCTTACTCAAGGCCATTGAGCCTTATCATTACTAACAACTTACTGCTGCACCAGTCATTACATTTACTGTTGCTCAGTTGATATTGTCCACTTGGAACAATACATTTGAATCATTTGCCGTATTGTTAAGTGGTACAGACTCATTCTGAAGTGGGAAATGGAAAATAAATAACCTACTTAAGACAGGCCGAATGCATGAAAAGTTCATGCAGTCATACTCACGCTAACTGTATGCTAGTCAAAGCTGTTCATAACTTATTACGTAGACATGAAAAGTGCATCGTCAGACTACACACTTAATCAAGCTAAGAAACACCATCAGGAAAAGGAAGAGGAAATAGAGAGTGGCAAGGAAGACACCTCTGTAATCTGTTCAAGTAACCATTTCCCCACTGCCACCTACAGGTCACTCAACAGTGAGAAAACTGGAAAAAAAGCAATCAAGATATAGGCTACAAAAAAATGGCATAGCTTATGGATTGTTATTGTTCTGAATACTGACTAGTACACAATAATCCATATCTGTTACTGCACTCAAAGTTACTGTATGCTTCTGATGAATCATACACTTGTATTTATCATTCTTTTATACATCAGCGAGCTTGATTTTTCTTTTTGCACAATTTTGTGCACTGTCGCACACCTGCTCATATGAACAGATTCATTTTCCACATTTTATCCACTGTCTTGTGCACCTGCTTATATGAATGATTTAGAGACGACGTTTTATACAGGAAACATTTACATTGCTGTTCTGCATTACATTTTTCCCACCTCAAAAAACAGTTACTAAATCCCTTCAAAAATGACCTTTCTGAGAGTAAAGGCCAGTATAGAAATATATGAAAAAGATAGCTTCGAAAAATGAATAATATTGACTGAAATTCACAGACATTTTGTGCAACAAACAGTTCCTGCCCCTGTACTCCATGTTAGCATTCAGGTGCCATAAATAATCACTTAATCCAGGAGCTCACTGGTCATCTCAACATTGTTGTTGACAGTAACTGTCTAAGCCTGTATGACTGACCTGAACACCCACTGATTCATGACACATATTGCATATAAATTAGAGACAAATCTGGCAAAGCCCTCAGTCCTCTCTCCCATATGGTGGTTATGTTCACATCAAAGCTAGTTTGAAGTCCAGATGGTATGTGAATTAATGGCTCATGAGGAACTAGGGAGGGGCTCACAATTACACAATATCCACCATGCACTCTTGAATTTGTCAGGCCAGCAGGTATCTTTGTTGAGGCATTCAAGAGTGAGGAGTGGTAGAAAAGATTTCTGACATATTGTTGTAGTGTCACTCTGTGCATATTGCCATTAATGTCATCCATAGGTGACATGCATAGTATGTGCAGGAGAAGCACTTACAATCTGATGCTCCACAATACATTACAAGTTTACCACAATTTATGTGAGGAGTACATAAGGAGAAAACTGAGCATTAAATCCAGAACATACAATCTTCTCTTGGAAGAGAGACTGGCACTCAAGGAGCTATCAGAAAATAGAGAGATCAGGGTTATGAAGTCCAACAGGGTCATGGTGGTGGTTATGGACAACAGTGCATATAATTCAGCCATCAACATGCTTAGATACACCATGGCATATGAAGAAACCATAGTGAAAAACATTAAGAGATGTTTCTCAAACATCAACAGCAACAATTTACTCAGTTAGGGCAACATTGACCATGGCACTTATATGTTTCTCCAAGTTGAACTACCTGAGATGGCCAGAATTTTTGGCATACCAAAACTGCATAAGCACAAGTCTAATTCACCCTTCAGACCTGTTGTGGCAGCAGATCGTGACCTGCAAAAAGTGAGTAATGATTATTCCTTTGGGTCTATAGATGTTGTTTCCCTTTATGCATGTATTGAACAAGAAACTGGAATAAAGTTTGTTAGGAAGTATCTTAGTAGATTCACTAAGTTTGAGAACACCTTTGTTAACACTATTTGCACCCTGTTAGGAACAGTTTTGGACAATATTCTTTTTACTTCCTGGGCAAGCATTACAAACAGAAATCATGGGTGGCTGTGGGGGCAAGAGTATCTCCAGTATTCACTAATCTTGTGATGTCCTGATGGGAACAGAGGTATTTTAAAACTCATCCATTATTTGAAAAGGTCACTTTTTGCCAAAGATTTATTGATGATCTTATTGTTGTGTGGAAAGGCAATGAAGAAGAATTTCACCATCTACTGGTTTGGTTTAATTCTAGCACTTCCTCCGTGAAGTTCACTATGAGTGGCTTTGGGAAACCATCAACTTTTTCAATATTTCTTTGGCCCTCCAGTCAGGGAATCAAAAATGTAAAAGTGTGATGTCTAGAAAGGAAAGTTTTGTGAATCAGTATTTACATAGGAGGAGCCAGTACCCACACCACATGAAAAAGGGTGTGGTGAAGGGAGAGTTCCTCCATCTAAGTAGACTGACCAGTGAAGATGACACTTTCTCATGACAGATGGATGTGCTAAAGTCCTTTTTCATGATGAGAAGGTATGACTCTGAATGGCTCCCTAAAATCATGCATGAAGTTCATTTGTTGCGAACATATAAGACAAGACCAATCTTGCACAAACAGAAGCCTGAAAGCCAACTAGTCAGTAGTAACACACACTCACCTCCACACAGAGCTCTTAGATTGGTTAATGGGGGGCATTTCCACTCCCTATCATGATAGACATGCAGCTGATCAAAGACATTTTCAAGGAGAACTGGAAAATAATTTTGGGAAATGGAGATCTGGCTAGAATAATAGGAAACAGACCCATTTTTACATACAAAAGAATAAACAATATTAAATCTATTTTAGAAAGATACTCTGAAGCTGATTCTAGAAGACAAATAACACTGGAGACTTACAAATACGTCAGATGCAGACAATGCCATTTGATTTGCAACACCTATAATGTTTTTACTAAATCTTTGAACCTAGAACTTTGGTCCAATAACAGGTACAATTGTAATTCCAAAGGTGTTGCATATTTAGCTTTGTGTGATTCCTGCTCTAGCTACTATTTTGGTAAAACTATAAGAAGATTGTAACATGGGATTTATGAACACACTTTAGCTATTACAAAGGGTGACACAAGTAATGCTCTAGCAAAACACTCCTTACAATGTACTTACTTTAAGAAATGTAATTCTTTTGTACCAAACACAGCAGACATGAGTGTTTTTTTCAGGAAACTACAATGTAAGGCTGAAATGCCTAGAGTCTCAATGGCAGATTAGAATAAGATTGGCCAGATATCCAGGCTTAAATGAGACAGTTAACATAAAGTGCTTTTTTACTAGCACAGAGGCTATAAAGACATTGTTTGCTTAAACTTTTATTAAGATTTGAACTAAGTTTCACTATGCATTTTTTGTTTCACACGATATCTTTAAATTTTATCTTTGAGTTCTTGTGAGATGGTGATTGGACATTCGTGAACATGTGACCTTTCAGTCATCATTTCTAAACTGTGGCCGAGTGTTTGACAGTTAGATTCTGATGAAGTTCTGAGTGTTTATTAAAAGAACAAAAGTGCTTAATCTTAATATTGTTTTTGTGCCGTTCTGTAGAACCTTTTGTCATTTTGCAGCAAGGATCTGCTATAATTTATGCCACACATAACGCTTTAAAGTGCTTCAGTTCAGACCTTAGATGCAATGCTGGCATGAATACTAGTAATGCACTAAACACCAGCCAGCACCTACCAATTGCAGTTCATAACATTTAGAGCCCACAGCAGATGCCCCCTTCCCCTTTCCTAGCGAAGTCTCCGGTTGCTGACTTGATAGAATAACCTGTAGCTGCTACATCCTTAATTGCTTCGGCAATAAAAGGCAGAGGTTAGGGAGACAGAAAGAAACAGATATGCAAGCAGACAGATGGCAGATAGACGCACATACTTCCATGCATACATAAGTACATGTACTGTAAACAGCTTGCTTTTCTTCTTCCTATTATGTTATCTTGTGTAGTGAGATATACATACTTTGTTTTTCAGTGGCACAAAAGCAGTAGCTGAACATGACAGGATATTGTAGAAGGTGGGTGGGACTTTTGGTGCATTGGGTGTGTATGTCATAAGTGACAGCCTACTGTAAAAGTGTACTTGTATGTGTATCATATGTGTGAACTAGTCTGTTCTCTTTTTCACATCCTTCTGCAGGTCCAGATGAAGTAGATATATTAATATAGTGATAGTGACCTTGGGATACACAAGCTGATGCTATGCTGTTGTGCCACCAGTCATTGCTTGATTTTCACCTTTTTCAAGGGGTGGAGATCACCCTGCTGAAGATAGCCTGCAATGACCACTGTGGCTCTCTGACTACTTCACAGCAAGGGAGTACAGGCTCCATTTCTGATAATGGTCTGGTGGGGTCTGTCATTATCTGCCAGCATCTTTTGTGAAGGCTGGTGTCTATTAGGTCCACCTACAACTAGCTGCTTAGCTCAGCACTGTGGTGCAGCTCCATGTGTGGCTTTTCTGAGTCATGTGACAAGGAGGCCTGTTCCCTGGGGCACCAGGAAAGCAGCCTGCCCAAAATGTCAGCCGCAGTGTTTACTGATAGCCTGGTGTGTTCTCCTCTTGGGCTGCCTAGAATCTGTCCATGAATCTCAAAGGTGTATCTAGCTATTCTGTCACCTAGGGTGATCCCCTGATCTGGTGCCCTCCTCATCTTCGCACTTGAAGAGCAAAAAAAATATATTTTTTCCCACTTCTTAAACTGCAGCAATTTATCTGTAGCAAGAAGCTGCTACAGTTTACACATGCTGCACATTGAGCACAAAAGAACTTCAGTTAGAAATGTAACTGCAATACTGGACTTCAGCAAATGCACTGAAGACTGATTAGCTTCTGCTGACTGCAGCCCCTAACACTTTGCACCTGGGGTATCTGCACACTTCACCCAACCTATCTATGCCACTGATGGACCATACCCCATCCCTACAGAGATGTCCCTCCCGGTATGTGTCTTTCCCATAATATATTCAATTTGTTATGCTCTCCATCACCAGTAGTCTACCTTATGTCTGTGTTCATCTACTTGTGTCCCAAACCTTTGTGTATATAACACCCACCCCAACTGTCTGTGTCTGCATTTTATGCTTATTTTTCAGCCCCTGCTGTATTCCCTTCCAACTCTGTACATTCCACAACCTTTCACACCTAAACCTTATTTTCTATATTTTGCACATAGGTCTTTCTCTCTCTCTCGCTCACACTCTCTCTCTCTTTTACAAAAAAGACCTCTCCAGCCTGTCATACTCTATGATTACTCTTGCGTGTTTTCCTCTGCTTGCTACCCTTCCCCTTTACACTTTCATATTCACCTTTTCATACCCATTTATATGATGACCTCTGCTGGCACTTTTGCTGTGTCGAGCCATATTGCCTATCTGGATAACCTCAAGGGCAGTTATATGACCCTTCATTGTGCTCATGAGCAGATATGAGCTCAGCCATGCTGGCCTGCCTTGGCAGTGATGTCTGGCACATTAGAAACCTGCTTCTCTCTGCTGCTACTTGTCTAATGAAACTGTCTTGTGCTGCTCTTTCTAGTAATATGGCAGCTCCATTTTACAATGCAGTCCTTTCCTCAGTAAGTTGTTGCTATGGCAGTTCTAATATATATCTTACTACCTCTAGGTTATGTCATGCTACAGGTCACATGCCACTTAGCACTGCATATTCATGTAGCACCTGCTATGAATACCAGCAATTTTCTTACCAACTTACAGTAAGAAAAAGTGTTACTGGTACAACAAATTATGTTAGCATCCAATATACTATTTGTTAAATAAAACCACTAAAGAGATCTGATACTTATCAGCTGACTTATACTTTGGGAAGAAGTTGTCTGGTTCAATTCTTGGCTCAGGTGGCTTCTATGTGGAGTCTGTATATCCTCCTGGTGTTTACGTGGGTTTCTCCGGTTGCTCCAGTTTTCTCCCACACTCCAAAGCCATGAAGTAGGTGGATTGGACACTCTAAACTGGCCATAGGTGTGAGTGTGCATGTGTGTAAACGATATGAAAGAACAACTGCAGAAGGTCTTACCACCCGGTAGTGTAAACCTTGGCTGTAGATGATTGCCACTGTTGAAGTGACACCCCAAAAGATATTGTTGATATATGGCTGGTTGGCTGGATGGATGGATTGATACTTCTTCTGTAGACAAATGTTTTTATGATTATGATTTAAAAATAAACTTTACTCATAAAACATTTACTTCAAAACTGACGGTTTGCTCTTCATTGACATGGAATGCAAATTATGTTTTAAGACGCTGCTGAAGCTATGCCAGAAAGAAAAGATTGCACAAAACTAAAATGTATGGCTTGGTAACCAAGCCATTGAATATATGACAGATATAGCTCACTAAGAGAGTACAACCCCCTTCCCTGCTCTGAGCAAACAGTTGGCTGCAGAGATACATAACCTTGAGAAAATCCTGCTCCTGCAGATATTGTGTAAGAGGTACAGAATGCTGTCAAGAAATACTTTATCAGCAGCTTTAGTCTGCATGAGGCCCTGCCTTTGGTAGAGGCATAAAACTCTTAAAATGGCAGATACCAGCATATAACTGTGTTTATATTGTTTAAAATATGCATGAGATGGACCTGAATAAAACTGGCTTGTCATACAGAGGCTGTTCTATGAAATACACAGAAAACAGAGGGCTTAACATTAATAGCTATTGCCCTTTTAAGAACAAATAATTTACATTACTAGTAGTTACAGTTGTGCCATAAAATTCAGTGTAGTCAGCATTCCCTAAGTAAACATCACAGTTATCTGTTAGTTGATAAATAATTTCTTTATTCATCCAAGTCAGTCAAACTAACAAAGGGTTTTACAACCACAGCAGCAACCAGATAAACTGACAGCACTGCCAGACATACTGACAGTAAAAACATCGCCATTATTCAGTAAATGACTGGGAGCAAAGGAATGCTTTGTATGGCAAAGAATGCATCCTTTCCTGCTTATGAACTGTGTGGGACATCTGATTGTTACCTGGGTTCATAACAGTACGCATGAAGTATGTGACGTCCTTTTAAAGTGTAATTTAGTTTACTTTGCCACCTTTTGCAACATGTTGTTTCCTTCCACTGCACTTTAAAGTTTGGAAAAAATCAGCTTTCTTTCATTAGTCATTATAATGTCTCATAAAATAGCATACTTTTTTACATTTGGTACAATCCAACTGGTTATGACAATATTTTGTTCAGTGCCAAACATCATGTGAGTACTTTTACAACATTTTGCTCACACTTAAACTGCATAAAAGGGCTTTCGAAAAAATATATATGAGCAAAAAAGGTTAACCTTTATGTTTGGCAGCTTTAGAGATGGGGAGAGAAAATGTAAGAAGTTTGCAATCAGCAGCCATACCATATACTTATAATCACTACCCAGCAATGTTTAACTCAGAACTTACCCCTGACCAAGTTTACCCATGAAGTTGAAACCTGAAGAGAAGCTTCACCAGGAGTGGGTAAATCCTGTATCAACCATGATTACTGATATTATATACTGGATTCAATTAAAACAAGTCATACCATTAATAAATAACTCCATTTTAGAATGTGTTTTCTCACTTGAAGGATGTTTTTGACTATAACAGGAAGCTGAAGTATCTTCTGTTTGGAAAGTCTTCAAAATAATTGCAGTCTTTGCAATAGATGTTCTGGCATTAAGCAGTCATGGCTGCTTTGACTTTTTTGTTTAAAAAAAAAAAAGCTATAAACGCATGTCATTTTGCCTTTTGATTTGTTTATGGGTAGTATTTAGTCTACATCTGGATTTTGTCATTGATTTACTTGATGAATTTGCTGCCAAAGATTTAATGGCAATAAACTTGAGAGTTTTCAGGTGTCTGATTAGCAGATTTTTTTTTTTGGTAGTAGTAATTATAATTAACCACCAGTGAAAAGGATCCATTCAGCCAACCAGATAGCTGAGTTTCAGTGTTATTTTTAGAAGTGATATATAATACAGACAAAAGGATTTTTTTTCATTTTTTTTCTTTTACTTTTTCACTTTCTACACCTTAGTGTCTGGTTCAAAACTAGCGCACAGAGACTTGACTGTAGGGCTTTGTGCAAATTCACCCTGTTTGTATTAGTCTGCAACCCCCTTTTTCTTAGATGGGAATACTAGCCCCTTTTGATCACTGGAAGCTGTACAGCTACTTTTAGAATTATACCAGAAAGGCAGACTAAAGGGGCATAAGGCAGATTCAATGTCATCTCTCAGTTTAACATGTGATTAAAATTGTTAAAACTGATGACAAAAAAAACTGCTAACAAGCTTCATCCTGTAGTCCAAGGCTTAAGTTCTTTAATTTCCACTTGCAAATTGAGCATGTCTGAGAGTGTCACATAGCTAGTCATCATTCTTAGGTCACTTGTCTAGTGGGCTTACATGATTAACAAACAACCAATAAACCAAAATTAAACTGTTGACCTTTCAAGGTCCTTCATTCAATTACCAATATAAGGTTGATTACCTGAAATGCTTATCCCATTAAGGCTGATATCTGTTTTTAAAGTTATGTATCCTTATATACTTAAATACTACATCCTTTTTTTCAAAACAAGATTAGCTAATTTGCTTTAAAGGAGTTACAAAGTCACACTATTATAGAAAAAGTTCAGAACGGCCTGTTGTAACTATATACTAGCATCTCATAGACTGACATATCCTGACTTCAAAACTCAGTCTGGTTTACTATTCGGTCCTTTATTTTCTTTTACTGTAATTAATAACTTTGCATGTATATATGCAGTCATTATAGCTTAACAATTTTTGATTCATTCTTCCAACTTTGCACATTTGTACATCATTCTTCTCATCAGGTTTCTGTTCTTCTTTACAACCCTCAGCAGCTTTAGAACTACTCTGCTGCTCTTCTGACCAAGTTTTATAGAACTTGCTTTTTCTTTCTGTGACATAACTTCAGGCTTATCTTAACTGTTCATAGATGTGTACTAAACTATTGACCACTGGGTCCTTTTTAAGCCTAACCAGGTATCCCAAATCTATGACAAGCTATAGTACTTTTAGTAGTGTAAACAGGGGATTGTTAGACAAAACATTTACAAGCAGGATCCTGTGTTCATTGAAGACATATGTGACAAATCAGAGGTGAATTTCTAGTTCCTCATCAAGTTGTCCAAGTTAGAATTGAATTGGGCTAGGGAGGAGCTCTTCTCCACATCGATGAGAGTTCTGTTCCACAGAAGGGGCAGTTTCTGTGATATATACCTGTCTCTCCAGCCTATCCTAGTTATATCACAGGCAAGGTTAAAGTCTTTAAAATGGATAATTGTAGTGCTGCTTGTTTTGTGGATATGCAAGAAGTCCATTAGAGTGAGTTCTGAAGACGCCTTGTATGCCTACTATAAATGTCCCATCAACAGCCTTTAGGAGACAAAATACAGGGATAGGGCTTTGTCTGAATATAACTAATTATTTATGCCCTGAATTCTTTTAGTGAGGAACCTCTGCAGACATTACATTTGTTTTCTTTTACAGCAATTTAAGATATCTGATTAGGTTCATACAAAATGGAGATATTGTACTTAATGATAGGTCTGATGTGTGCCAAATATAGTAGAACAATAAACGCATTGGACTTAGATGCCATTCCTTGGTTTATACATTGCATAACATAGAATGATTTTCTCACTGCTGTAGACACGTGATGGACACAGTCTAGATTACTCTTTACATCTGTCCTCAAATTCTTGACTACAAGGTTGATTCTCAGGGGTGTGTTATCAATATGGTAGTTACCAGGGGTGGCCAACTTCCCAAAGGATACTATTATGTACTTCTTAGCATTTAGTTTTATTCCATGGCTCTGACACCAGTTATTTGTCTGTCTTAGCCTTTCCTGTAAGTGGAGGATTCTATGACTGTTGCCAATTTGCAATCATTTGCAAAGTTGATCAGTCATTGCCCTTTGACATTGGCCTTGTCTTCAGAGAAGTAAATGCTTGCTGATTCACTGGATCCACTGACCAATCTCTTGGAGCATTTATATTAGGGAAGGTGGTGTGCTTAACTGATTTCTTTGACTTAACTGACTGTATTCTGTATGGGCTGTTTTATGCCGTGATCTCCTGTTCCTTTCTGTATATGTATGAAACTGTTTCAGTATTTATGATAATCATGGATTCATTGCTTCTGCCTCAACCTTTTGTTGATTCTTCCATACGTGCATTCTCACTTTCTTATCTTTCTGATCTCTAGAAAACAATTTCAAATTCCTTTCATAGTAATACTTCTATTTTGTTTTGATCTCTTTCTAGCAGCTAAATGGCATTGCCTCTTTGCTATGCTGCTAGCAACAAGGTAGTGGTGGGTGGCCTAATTCTAAGCCTTCTACTCATTATGAACTGAGTTGGGGATGGACTAGTTTCTTCCACTGAAGTGGTTCTATACTAAACAGCAAGCGGTTTTAGCATTCCTACTGCATTTTATCATGTGATTCTTTATAGTTTGTGACATTCTCTTTAGCTGGTTAATGCTTTGAGGATGCTCTGGAATGTTTGTAAGCTGTTTAACCCCTCAATCACTTTTCTGAACTCTTGGTTACTAAGTTACTATTTATTTTCTGACATCACACTTTTTATGGAATTCCAAATCTAGCAGGTGTGGTCCTTACTACACCAATCACGTTTGTGCTTACTGTGTTTCTTCTATTTACCTTCTTGAAATTTTATGTAACAATCCACAAAGAACAAAGAAAGGTCATTTCTGAAATAGAAACAACCCATTCCAGTCTTATTCCACACCAGTTCCAGTACTTTCCTTTCTTTGGATCATATTGACATAATGTACTGCAGATTTGATAGTTTTACTTAACTCTTTATAAGTCTTTAGCAGATAAAGAACATCTAGAGCTCTCTCCTAAAATTTTCACAACACTCAAATATGATTTATGGATTTTGTCCAACATAAATTGTCTCAGGTACAACTAATTTGTGTGACTTGAACATGAAAGCTGAACACAAGTAACTTTGCCTTCCTATTGATAGCACCCTTAAAATCATTGTGTACTGTTGATAACTGATCTGGCTATCATTTCATCATACATCCTTTAAGTAGCTGCATTTCTTTGTCCTCTTTGTACTTATAGCATTGGTATTTGAGAAATAACTCATAAACCTTTGAAATCTTCAGTTAATAGCTCTTCCTTCTGTTCCATGACATTACAACTTTTTAACAGATCTGCGGTGTGTGTTTGCTTTCCTGGTTTGCGCTAAATGATTAAGTCAGAATTTACTAGTTAAGCAACATTATTTGCAATCCAGGAAGTGCTTTGTGTAATGACTTCCTGAATATACTCTGTTTGCAACCTAGCAAGTGCTTTGTGTAATAACTTTCTAAAAATACTCTACAATGGTTTGCAATTGGTTTCAGCAGCACTGGTTTACCATGTATGTATTCATGGATTGTCTCACATCATTATATAAATGGCTAACATATTTTTCTCATATTGAACATATCTAGTTTGAGCACCTTTAAGGGATCTCCAGCAACATGCCCTCCTCAGTCATTGCTCCAGCTGTCATAAAGAGCTCTGATGAAACTTAAATATCAGAGAGAACCCTAAAAGGTGTTTAACTGCTCAAATGTGTTGAAGGTCCAAAACACTGACCTTACTCCATCAAGTTTTAATCTGACAAAACCCTAGTTAACACCTAATACATAAAAGTAGTTGGCATAAGACATGGCTGATACAACCTCTACAACCATCAGCAAAGGATAATATTCTTTTTGAATCACTTTGGTCTTTTGTTTAGATAGATGTGCAGAGGATGAATTTGTCTTACTTCGCAAACATAACCAGCCTGTTAAGTCATATACTAGGGCCTGCCTGTCTAACAATTAAACATAAACTCATCATTCCTTTAAGCTCTTGTACTATTTTTTCCTTAGAGCTACTAGTGTTGTTACATAATCACAAAGTATTTTGATGCTTTGTTCCTCTGACAAACACACTAGACCAGCTATCAATCTGCAGGTTTAGTAAAACATCTTATTCTGTACTTTTGCGATTCATTTCCTTAGATTTGCTATTTATGTGTCTACCTCATTTTACTTATGTGTTTACATAATGTGTTCATGTATTTGTTGTTTTTATTTTTAATGTATTTATTTAGTTAAATTTCCTAACTGATATTGTCCAGCAATGAGATCAGTTTTTAGTATAGTCCTAGGGAGGAAAAAAAAACTTTGCAATAAATAACAAAATAAAAACATGAAATATTCAAGCAAGATGACTATGTTTCACTTTATAATCTCGAAATACTAAAATATCGAATTTTAGTATTTTGAGACTATAAAACATGAAAGTGCAGTTACGCAAAACCACATAATATCGAATGTGGAAATGTCGAATCTGCCATTGTGTTGTTGCGTTGATGATGTACGGTGCGATTTGTGGATTTATCTGGGGATTCACGTAAGTGGTGTTCTTGTAAGGGTATTGGGTAGGGGATTTTAGTGTGTGTGAGTGTGTGTAGTTGTGAGTTTTATGTGTTTGTGTGTTTAGTGCAACCTTGGAGTTAGTATATATAAGTAGATGGGGTAGGGGGTACAGGGGGGCTTGCCCCCCTGTTTATAGGTAGGGTAGGTGTGTTTATTTGTTGTGTTGTGTTTGTCTGTGTTGTTTTGTTTGTTGTAGTGTAATAAGGTAGGTTTATGTGTGCTTGTTTGTGTGGTGGTGTGTGTATGTGAATGATCGTGATTTTGAATTTCGCGGTTTTGGGGGCTTTTGGCTTTATAGTCTCGAGATACTAAAATTTGGTATTTCGAGATTATAAAGTGGAACATATGTGTGTGTGTGTGTGTGTGTGTGTGTGTGTGTGTGTGTGTGTGTGTGTGTGTGTGTGTGTGTGTGTGTGTATGTCAGTATATGTAAAAATCTAGGTACTTACACAAAGGAGCAATAACTATGATAGAAGATTAGAGAGTTTTGGACATATTTTGAATTGAAAAGTACATAATCATTTTCATACATGCTATTACTCGGGGACGGATAATTTATGAGCACTGCCACATGTGCACATTTTCTCCTGTTAAAACAAAACAAAAAAAGAAAGAAGGAAAGAAGGGCATTCAGCTGAGAAGAAGATAAACACATCTTCATGTTAGAGTCCTTATCCAGGCCTTAGCAATGGAGTCATTTCCCATGTCTGAGTAATCTGGTTACTAACTGATGATTTCAGAATTGTTGGGGTGACTAGGAAGAGCAGGCTTAACTTTTGGCTATTTCCTTCTGACAACATCTGCATTTCAGTCTAATGCAGTCTGAGAGGAGATGACTGGATTTTTGTTTGTAGATTCTCTGTTGTACATCATAAACCTAAACTTCACCCCAGAGAGATCAGATGAGACACCAATCAGCCAGAAAGGCTAAAGTGTCTAGGTCAGCAGAAATTCTTTGCATAGCCTCTCAGGGAGACATGTATTAAGGGTCTAGCCATAGAAATGAAAGGATTAATGGAAATGTCTGTAAATATAATTTCAGACATAAGAAATCGAATACATCAAGCAATGTGCTAATTGAGTATGCTACTGTACCCAGATGAGGTTTCAATGGGAAATGAAGTGAACTGTTTTAAAAGCTCCTTCAAGAGCTCTTTATTTTAGGAGTGGATGACAGGAATGTGGTATACAAATGATAAAAAAAATTGCAAACTCAGTCATTTTAATTAAGGCTAGTCTTTGCTCCAGTGGTAGCAGAACAGTGGATCACTGGGGTAGAAACTGCTGAACCGTATTATCACCATCCTCATACTCTCTTAATTTCCTCAATATGACCACATTTCCTGAGTATTTAAAGACTTCAATTTTACACTGAAATGAAAAACAATCAGCCATATTATCTGAGGGGAAACAGCTCAATATTAATGCTAGCCTGGCTCTGTGGTCTACACAGATGACTCAAGTGACCCAAATCTGAATATCAGTTTGGCTGCTGGAAGAGCTGGATGCTGGCTGGGGGAAGATGGGAGTTAGTGTCCAGCGCCTGCTCACCCATTCTGGGGGGAAGGCAATGTTAATTCTGATTGGCCAAATGCTATGACACAACACGAAGCGTACAAGATACTGACAAGGAAAGGAGTGGCCAATCAGGTCTTGGTACTACCAAGCCAGTGATGGTAGCCATCATTAACATCTGTGTGAAAATATGCATACACATGGTAAGGGCATTATAAGCCACAGCAGTGATAAGCATGATCACCTCAGCCAGGTTAGGTTAGGTGTCTAGTGAACATTCATAATGATTGCCTGGATGATGGCCTTCCATGACTGCTCTCATACATAGAGAGAACAAATAGGCTTGGGCGTTTAGTCTGTTAATTCAGCTCAGAGAATTAAGGCTATCAGCTGCTATCCAGCTTTATCCTGCAGCCCATGGTAAGATACCTAAAGCCTCTATTCACTTAATGTGTGACTCTGATCTCTGAACAAGTCTCTAACCACAAAGTGCTTCCAAGTTACCCCTATAAATTGGTTTAGATCTACTGGGTTTGACAATTAGCAGTCAAACAATGTCTATCATTTTCTAGTTATATAAAGCAAAAGAAGAATCTCATTTAAAAGGTACAGTCTGAACAACCGGACACCTATAATGAGGTTTGTAATCTCGACTCAGCTTTTGTGATAATGCATTTCTAAGGTTTTCCTACATACTTAATGATAAGCGTTCAATTTTATAGCTTATGCAAAATTTTAGTTCTTGTTTATTAGCCATATTTTTATTACTTCTGTCATTGTTCTATTACAATGTTTCTAGCATTAAGTAAGTTTAAAAATGCATTTTCTGCTGATGTGTCTCTTCAGTTGACACAAATGTGGTCTAGCAATAATTTTATTAGAAGTTTGTGTTGTTAATGGTTGATCTTTGACTCCAAGTTTGTCTGATATCAGTTTTTCACAATTAATGTTGAATCTTAATGGTGTGCCAGTATACATTTAATATGGAAATTAGGTATTAATAATCCAGCAGTGTTGGGATCATCTTTAACTTTAAGCTGAATGCCATGGGAGTTGTTTCCGAAGATTATGAGGAGATTCTACTAGATCATTTCAATGAATGTAGGATTTCAGCAGAAGCTTTAGATGGGTAAAAAGTAACACATGCTTATTTAGTTCTTTTGCAGTATATTTGAACCAATGATAGATCATTTTTTTTGTCAAAAATCTTTTTATTCAAAAATATGGTCAGTACAGATCTAGCCTAATACAAAGCAGTAAAAATACACTCTTACCTGTCTTCTGTAAAAAAGGAAGATCTGAAACTGTAAAAGCTGTAGACTTGCAATAATGTTACCAAAGTAGTTACAAAAAACTTTAAGTACTTACAGATGTAAATATTGCACTGTTGTCTTTTGTGTCATCACATTTGTATTGTAAATTGTGTATTACTGTACATGCATTAACTGTCCTATAATTTGAGCTTTTCTTTCCAGGCCTCTCCTAAATGATTTCTATATATAGTTGGACTATCTCAGTAAATATTTATCAAAAGTAATAATAATTTAAATAAATACATTTATAAAAAAAATGGTAAACAGGTTGTACAATATTTTCAAATAAACACTTGTTGAAACCACTATACACATACATGTGTTCTCTAAATTAGATAAGATTAGGATAGTTTACAGTGTGTATTACAGAGCCTCTAGGCATATAGATATCGGAGCTTGAGCAAGCATGCATTTGAAGAGGCTACATCAAACAAAGTAGCCCACTGGGTGGTTACACAAAATGTTACCAGACCAGTAATCACCACTTTCAAAATGAATTACCTTTGTTGGTTATATCTATTCCATGGACCAAAACTGCCTGATAGCAAGATAAATAGTTTTAATATTATTGAAATATTAAACCTTTCTGCTTATAGATGACCACTACAGTGACTGGACTGGAAGACAATAGCAAAAAATATAAAGAATAGCAGCACTGAAATTGCCATGTAGTAGACATATAAAAGTGCAGCTAACATAAAAGGAAGCTTTTTTATTAGTGGATACGATTAGATTGAAGAAAATTAAATATGTATAAAATAGCTTTGCAACAGAGATGTCAAGGGACATATCTATAAATTATACCATATTTTATAAACCTGGATTGAAACTCTACCAAGGTTCATGAGTAGAGAACTTGATTCTGACATACAACTTTCAGTATCAAAATGTAAGTTGAAATATTTGGCTTTGAGGATAATCATACATGATTTAACACAAGAAGTGCTGAATATTTTTGAATAGTGTTATCTGAGGGGTGACTAGATAATATTTGTATTTGAAATGCATTATCTATACAAGTGAAACCACAGGTTTCAGTTGTTGATGAAAACCCTTAATTAAATGTTAGCATCAATAAAAACATCCAAAAAAAAAAGAAAAAAGCAAGTCAGATATTGTTATTATCTTACTTTATTGTAGGATATACGGATTTGTAAGTAAAGGTCGATGGCAAACTTGATAATGTCCAGAAAACCAAACTTATATGACAAGTTATGCAAGTTTCTGATTTTCACAGCAAATAGTTTATGAAGCTGAAGCTTTTTGTGTGAACTACACATCAAAAAGTTAATGGAAAAGGATAACAATGAATATTTGATAAGCATTTTGACAATAATGTGCGCTAGATGTGGAGTTGATGCTCATCAACAGTTCAAAAAATTATCAGAAATAACTTAGAAAATGTAAATACTAGAAAATATTAGCAATATTTGGTAACATACACCCCATGTATTCTGGAAGCTAAAATGTTGCAATAAGATATTGTAAATAATCTAGGAAACTTCTTCTTCTTCTTTCGACTTTTCCCGGTTAGGGGTCACCATAGTGGAGCACCTGTCCGCTCATGATTGGCAGTGGAGTTTTACGGTGTCAGGTTGCCAGCCTGGCACCCAACCTTCCACAGTAGGCACACACATGCACGCACGCACACCTAGGGCCAATTTAGAGTGTCCAATCCACCTACAGCATGTCTTTAATCTGGGAAACTAAATATGTTAAAAAAATATTATTACACGGTGTTTTAAAAATTGCAAGGGGTTGACAACACAAATTTATAAAAAAGGGATAATGGTCATAGTGACCTCTCAGTGAAACAATATCCAGTTTTATAACAGCATTATAAGATATTTTGACAAGGAAGTATCAATAGAAATAATTGTCCTCAGTCCAGGTCTTTGCAATGTATTATTTTCGGTTCCCTATTATATGATCGAAGATGCATTCTTTTGAATGCATCTTGATCAAACTTGAAAGCACAAAACGGCAAAATACCGAAACAGCATATAAGTGAATTATTTCCCTGGGAAAGAAATTGCTTGGCCACCTTCATTATTTTGCCGTTTTTGTCACTGTAGTGCAATCTCAGAGTTGGTATATTTAAGTAGGGGGGGTGTGGGGGGGCACAGCCTTTATGTAATGTTTTAAAGTTTTTTTTTTTTTTTTGGAACAGCGATTTTTTCCCTGGGAAAAAAATTGCTGTTCTAAGTGTTCGGGATTGTAAGCTTTCGCTTACATGGGGTCGATAAATCAGTGTTCGCTTTTTTAAGCGTTCACTGATTTAATATAGACCCTTCCTTTCAGAAATATCAGACAGAAGAAAGAACAGAATTAGCCTTTTCACTAATAATGCAAAGGTAAGTGCAGCAATGTATGATGACAGACTAAAGTAAGAAAGAAAATGAGAAGCTAACCAATTGAGTTGAAAGGTAGTTTTTGGGGGTCACTCAAATGTAATGGATAGATGATGGGCCACAATAAACCTTGTGTCACGTATCAGATGCAGGTAAGGAAAATGTTAACTGAAGAGAAGAAAGAAAATCAGTAGTGTTGACTGCACATCGACTGACAACCAGGAAAAAAGAAAAAGGAAAGTGGTGGCAACAGAGTTTTGGAGGGTAATCCTCACAGGATAGATTTCACAAGAAAACGGTTACCTCTCTATTGGGCCAGTCACATAAAACATTAAAATTACATGCAGTTCTGAGGGCCATACATGAAGATAGCTATCCAACTGCTGAAGGAGTGTAGAAAAAAGTCAATGCAGTGGTGTGTGTAAGATACAAAGGAAAGTGAACAAGATCATGTTGAAACGATGTGAAGGAATAACCATAAACAGAATGCTAGGGATTAAAGGTACAACTAGCAGACAGTAGGGGCTAAGTTTTGCAACTGTGAATGTACATCTTCTTGGGGAAAACTGTGGATCCATGGACTAGACTACCACATTAGGAGATGATGTAACTGATGGAGCCATTCAAGAGAACATAGGACAGCTGGAGAAAGGGTGAAAAAGGCTGGTCAGCTGGAGAAAGGAAAAAATGTCAAGGCACTTAAAAGCCAGGCTAGATAGGTTATGTTCATCTACTATCAAGCAAAGGCATTTTAACTTGATCATAAGGCTATTTTCTATAAAAAAAAAACAAAATGAGTAGTTTGTGGTCAGCTGTACTGGATGCTCAATAAATTCAACAAACATAGTCCCAGTCTATAGACCGCTGACCAGTTTTGTTAATGATATTGTGAGTCAACAGCCATATTGAAGATACTTTGGAAGAGAAGCTTATACATACCTCTCAAGTGTCCACAATTTTGTAGAATGTCCAGATTTTTGTCTCATATTTTTGAACTAGTCGTCATAAAATTTGTGTTTTTTTGGCAAATCATTGAGGACTGAAGTCACTAAATAATGACAGACATTTGAGGTCTGGATTTCATATCTTTCAGGAAATGCACACTAATGCAAAACCTGTTATTCTAGTAACATTCTAACAGCAATATTTAAAATTTGGCCCTGACTTTCAGCATTTGTCCCCCGATTTATTTATTTTTTTATGGCATTTCCAAGAATTCTTGTGCTAACAGATTGAGGGGGTATGAACCTGTGAGCAATAACTTATTCTTGGCACTGTCATACATCCATTCTCAAAAATCCAAAAACATAGCAAGGCCCAGTTTCATGTAATGGCTTCTGTTTTGGCCATGAGTAGCAGACAACTTCCACTCGTTCTGTGTCCTGCATAACTATAGTCCTGGTGGGAAAATTTGTTGTCAGGCACACATCACACTCAATTTCATGAAACAGGACATAGCTAATTACCAGTAAAGTTTGGTGAGCCCATTGTAATAGTAAGCCTCACAATTTTAAAAGTGACACAATTGAAAGCAACTAAGGAACAACAATTAGTGTATGAAAGCAGTTCTGTGAGCTGAAGTGAGAAAAGTGTGTAGGCATGCATTGCACAAGTTTTTTCTTGGTTGCTGCTTCGTTAAAGTATTACAGGAATCCAAATAATCAACATTTGTCTTTGTGTGTGTGTGTGTGTGTGTGTGTGTGTGTGTGTGTGTGTGTGTGTGTGTGTGTGTGTGTATGTTTATTGTTAACAACCACCATAACATTTAATAAGGAGCTTATGTCTTGTTATGGTACAAAAGCACACATTTATCAAAAATAACAGTCTTAAACATCTTAATATTTTCCTAAATGAAATAAAGAGGTTAAAGACCATGAATTAGGAATGTAGCATTCATGTAGCTGTTGTACTAGTGTGTGTGTGTTTGTGTGTGTGTGTGTGTGTGTGTGTGTGTGTGTGTGTACGTGTGTGTCAGTGTGTGTGTGTGTGTGTGTGTGTGTGTGTGTGTGTGTGTGTGTGTGTGTGTACGTGTGTACGTGTGTGTGTCAGTGTGTGTGAGTATATGTGTGTGTGTGTATTTGTTTTTGGCTTACTAAGTTCAGACACCTATCATGCAGGAAGGGAATGACATATCTGAATGGTCAAGAAGTCCCCTTCTGCCATCCATTTCTGTATTACCAGGATGCAGCACTTGTACTGTCTGCACGATTGCCTACTAAGCAAATTCTTTGAACAAGTACAGAAATGTTTTCTGAAAGCCACACCTGCATTTTCTAGCTTCTTCATAAAATAAAACATGAAATATTACACCACTACAACTGTCTTTTTCTTTTTTTGTTTCATGTCTTAGAACTATCAAACCACCCGTATGCTGAATGCACATTCCAGTAACTGGCGGAATCTGTTTAATACCAAGTACAGTGTAATGAAAGCTAACATGCAGGTCTCTGACAATGCATACTTTGATAAAAACAGTTTCCTTATCTTTTTGAAACATCACATTAGCTGGCAGATGCTATAAATAATTTGAAACTCAGCATTGTACTAGCAACAATTTGGCTGGCAGCCCAAGTATAAGACTATAGTTCATTCTTTGAAGCTCCAAATACCTGAATATGTGGTGGCAAAACCTACAGCATAGGATTTTTTTTAAACATTAATCTATTAGGACCCAAGAGGACTATCTTAAAGGACTAGTTTTTAATAAAATACAAAACTCATATTTTCCATGGGACAAACTTTTCTCAAGGCATCACATTTCAAGATACACAAACCTGGGCCCTGAACAGATAGTAAAGGAAGACCTATATGTATACATATGTGCATCCATACATACATACATATATACATACAAATATGTCAAGCACGGGCATTAATGCCCTTCTAGCTGTCCAATATACCAGAACAGTTGTCCCCATAATAAGTGTTCAGGCTGTTCTTATAAGTAGCTAAACTAGTACTTGCTTTAATGTAATTTGGTAGTCTGCTACATCCATCAGCTGCTCTTTCAGAGAACCAATTAGCACATGTCTCATTCATATAGAATCTTCTACATAGTTTGTTTGATGATTCTCTACTACTTTTTGATAACCCCAAGTATTCCCAGAGGTATAAGATCTCCTCCTAGATATCTGCAGAGATACTTTACAAGTTCAGATATTTTAGTCTTTCATAATAACTTACATTTTCACATCCATGGATACCCTTGGTATATTTCCACTGTACTCTTTCCAGTTTACTCATGCTTGTTTTCTTATGGGATTTCCATATTATTGTTCCATACTCAAGTCTTGATGTAATGTAACTAATAAATAATTACTTCGTTATTTTTGATTTCCTAGACGTTATAAATTTTTATACAACCTATAGTTCTACAGCTATCATTAACCAATTGGTTGATATGATTAGAAAAAACTCATAGCTGGATTTACCCATATACCAATATGTGTGCTATATTAAATATTCAGCTTTCAGTTTAAGTCTCCCAAATCTCATATGCTCAATTTTTTATGTATTTATCAACATATTATTCTCCTGTGCCTAAATGGTCAATTTAGTCAAGTTATTTTGCAGACATGCCTTATCTGTAACACACATAACCAGTTTAGCCAGTTTCAGGTCTTCTGCATATAGACTGTAGAACACATCAGATTAAAATGTTAGGTCTGAAAGATACAATCTAAACAAGTAAGGGCCTAAGACAGAGCCCTGTAGGACAGCCTGACTATAACCAAGGATTTCAACTGCCCAGTTGCTGTATTACACTTGCCATATCCTATTCGTAAGCAATGCAGCTATCCATCTTATCAAGAGTACATCAGTACCTAGTTGTTCTAATTTATTGATCAGTGTTTTGTGTATGACCCTGTAAAATGCTGAAGTTAAATCTATATAAATTACATCACATCACAGTTTCTCATTCATAGCTGTTGTTATATTGTTATAGAAAATCATGTTACAGGTGGTAATAGATCTACTTTCAACATATGTATGCTGATAGATGGTTTTAAGTCCCAAACTATCCAATTCTGACAATGACTTATACAATATTACCTTCTACGCTATTTTTCCACAACATGAAAGCAAAATTAAGGGTCTATATGACTTTGGGCTTGTCCTACTTCTCTTTCCCTTGAAGACAGGTTTAATAAGCACAATTCTCCAATCTTGAGGAATCTCTCCAAATTTATATGACCTAATGAATAATAGATATAATGGTACCATAAGTTCTTGCTGAAGTGTTCTCAGGTCATTGTTACTAATTCCGTCTCCTCCCTGTGCTCTGTTTGGATCCAGTTTGCATAGTTCTTTTTCAATATAATCTAATTAGATTCCAGTATCTGAGGTTACCTGGATGTCGCTAGGACAACCTATCATCCTTTTGTGGAGCCAATGTTCTTATGGAAATATATCCCCCTGACATTGTATGCTTAGATCATGATGTTAAACATTTTTTTTGATTTTTTGCACTCAAACAATTTTACTCTCGAAACTTTCTACATTACATTTGCAGTTTTTTTCCACTGAGCACCTCACTTCATTTAGTTTTAAACAGCGACTGTTTTGCTTCCATATAATTTGTAATTAACCTTCTATGCACTGGTTTAGATTTCAGTTTGGCAGAATTATCTAGCAACAAATTAACCTTTATAATCCAATGATCACTGCACATCAACGATAGTAAAACTTGAAGTATAAGTGATTTCTTAAGGAATGCAAGCAATGTCTAGTATGTTGCATTCCCTGGTAGTTTTTTTTTTTTTTACAATCTGAAGCAATTGTTGCTCCTGAATATACATTGTACATTCAAGGATGATTTCCAAGTAGAATGTAATTTACTTAGATCCATGTTCAGTAGTAGAGGTTATCCACCCAGACTATTTGGTAAAATAAGGCAAAAAGTGGTTAATAAGAGAAACATAGGACATTTTAGACCTATACTGTTTAATGGATATCATGATTTTATTCAAGAGTTGGATGGTGATAGAAATAGTTATGCACATACGAATTCCTATACTAAAGGCATATTAAACATGGGCGGTCCCACACTTGTCACAACTATTTCAAAGGATGCAAAAATTGTTTCAAATATTATTTATAAGAAATGGGCACTGCTGGCAGAAGATACACACATCAACAAAAAGTTTGAAAAATTGCCACACATTATTTATCGGCATGGCCAAAATTTAAAGGACATCTTAGAACTTCCAAGTAGAATTACAAAAAAGAACATGGGTATGTACAAATGTGGTCACTGCCATCAGTGTCAGTATATACATGTGGGCACTAAAATAACCATTAGAGATGTTGAATACAACATATTAGGTAAATTCAATTGTGAGTCAAAGGGCATTGTTTATGCTTCTATGTGCCAACAATGCCAATCCTTTTATATAGGAAAGACAGAAAGGACAGTGCGCCAACGTGTATATGAGCATACGTATCATATAAGTAAAGGTACCACCACAAATGCTTTGGCAAGGCACACATTGCAACATCCCACTCACAAATTTTTGTTTGCCATTGTGCACCAGGAACTATATAACAAAAGAGGAGGGCCATGGGCATTAAGGTTAGAAGAAAAGGATTTGTTGTGGCAAATTAGAACCTTTGCACACACACACATCCTGGCCTTAATGAATATGCTTCCATTAAATGCATTTTGAAACTTAAACAGCTAGACAGGTAGAGTGTGTGCGTGTGTGTGGGGGGGTGTTAATACAAAATATAGCCCCAGGTATTTCATTTACTTAATTATACCACAAATATTTATATATATATATATATATATATATATATATATATATATATATATATATAGTTTTCTACTTAATACATTTGAATTTTATATTAATTCAAGTCACTAATTTAGTGTCTAGGAATTTAGTAATAAAATCATGAATTATACATGGAAATACAAAGTAAATAGATTTCCATAGGAGGAAAGGAATTGAGTTGTTTAATTATTCAATTGGATTTTTTATATAATCGTTTTATTGTTTTATTTATTAATTGTATAAGTATATAAGTCATTGATTGCTTGTGTAACTTTGTCTGAGGAAGTTTGGATACTAGTCCTTATGAAAGCGCTTACGGAATACAATTTTGGAAAAGGAGAACATCTGCAAGTTTCGCTGTTTTTTTGTGTTTACGAGTACCAGTTGGTTGTACCATATTGTTTTAGTCATATTTTCATATTTATGGTCAGAATTTCATATCTGAGTGACCTCTATGCTATTAACAGTATTGTGTAAAATACTGTGTTGGGATACAGGAAAATTCATTCTCAATGCCCACTTATATCACACTATACTGGAGATACCACCAGTCTATTAATTATGAAAAAAAACAGTATTTCCATATGTATTTAATACTTCAAAAAACAAGTGAATTACTATTGCATGGCATGAGATGAAACTGTAGTCGTTACTGAAAAAAATGTTATTTATATTAGCACTATAAATTAAACACATTTTTGAGAGATATTCAGTGTTATTTACATTGCTAATTATATAATGAAACATGTTTTCACATTTCTGTAAATATCTTAATAAACATGCTCTCAGAGAGGAGTTTCTTGCTGTCATGTGAAGTTTTATTGTCTGGTTAATAAAATTATTCTTACAATATATGCCTAGGTTGTACAATTTGCAACATATCACAACCTGTAAAAGTTTAGCAAAAATATAATTTTGGATTTGTATGTGTTATAGTATATCTTTTAAGGAAAGCCTATGAATGCACTAACAATTATAACTGTAAAGAATACTTCTTCCCGATCATGATGGTATTTTACACTTTTAATATCTTTTATTGTTCACAATTATTTACATTTGTTTATCTTATAGGATCATAGGATTATCAGAGGTTACCAGGCTAATGACCCTAGGACCCTTTCAAGCCTAACCAAGTTTTATCCTTATTTACATGATCAGCACCTATTGCTGCTGGTGATACATATATATTACACATGTTATGCATTTAAATTGATTTCAGAGAAAATGTTCTGAAATGCAAACATGCGTAGGCTGCTAGAGGTGTAGCATTCCACACCACAAAGGTGTTAATGAGTACATGTCTCTAAGCCAGCCTATATCCCTAGTCCAGAAAATTCTTCAGGTTCCAGCCCCAAGCAGGTTTATGAGAGAACCACCCACCCACTATCCTCACAGTCCCTCACCTGCCAGGATAGACACATGCGCTTAACACCCAAGCCTTTACTCAAACTTGAGTCATCTGGACCATAGGGCTTTAGCCCTATATGAACCAGGTAAGGTTTTGGGATTACTTAAGACAGAATGCCTCATACCTAAATCAAATGACTGTGTTGTGTTTCCTGACTGCAGTTCATAACTAAAATTGGCAACATGCATATTTCAAGTACAATCATCAGCAACAAGTTTTGTTTTTTAGAATATTTATCACAGTGAATGGTCGCACATATTCTTCATGTTTGCTCCATAGAGTTTAACTTTAGCTTTCTGACTTTAGCCAGCATTGCTGACATATGCCTATAGATAGTAAGATCATGTCATAAATTAATTCATTACTCAGAGTAGGGAACAAAATGAGGATCAGGGAGTGATACCTAGTGTGGGGGAGGTGGGTAGAAGATGGAAAGTAGGGTGGATGACAGTATGGCAGTGGTAAGGGACAGGCAGAAGATGAAGAAGGGCAAGAGAATACTAGGAAATACTGGAGCTAGAATAGAACAACAGTGGATTGGATTTACAGGAAGAGTACAGAAAGAGTGGAAAAAAGGGTCAGCTGCAACAAAGGAAGGAAGGCAACCAGTAAACACAGTTCAAAAGGTTGTGTGGCAGATCCAGCAGGAATGGGGAAGGCTGCAGGTAGGAGCAGAAAGGAAATGGAAAAAGAAGTGAGGCAGGACAGAAGGTATAGTGTTGGGACAGGGATGTTAGTTTTGATGACGGGCCTGCAGTAAACTAAGAGATTAAGAATCCTGAAAAGAGCGATGGGAGTGTTGTGGTTATAAAACAATGACAACAAAAGGTCTTGAAGCTTAGATGTAATATGAAATGGGAGGGGGGTAACTAGGCCTGTCATCAATGAGTTGGGAGAGGAATGCATTCTGTACTGCACATAAACATCATTAACATATAAATGGATACAGCTGAAGTGGCGGCAAGCAGGGATAAGGAAGTGGAAGACAGCTGACAGGATAGGAAGCTAGAAGTAACATTACCAGAGATGTTACCAGTGCCAGCAACCAGGACACTGAGAATGGTCAAGAAGTATAATGACCTGCCGTGCAGGTAGGTAAGGAAGAAGGCCTTATAACTGGTGGTGGTTCCCTTGCAAAAACAGTAATTAAGCCACTGAGTGGCATAGAGTGAGGTGTCATACCAAGGACAATGATTGCAGTTAAGGTTTTAGGAAGTGATGGTATTAATCAAAGGTGAGTAAAAGCCTTTGTAAGAAAATCAGACAGGGAACAAGCAACTGCATTAATGATATACTATAGACAAGAGAGTACCGAATGTGAAAAAAGCTGTCAAAAGAAGAGAAGGATAACGTGGCTTCATAAAAATACCAGTACAACAATTAGGACTGCAGAGAGTGAACACAATGATAACAACAGAAGGAGTACAGGTCAATTAGGACTACAGAGAGTGCACGCAACTGTAACAACAGAAGGAGTGCAGGATAATTAGGACTACAAAGAGTGCATGCAATGGTAACAACAGAAGGAGTGCAGGCCAATTAGGACTACAGAGAGTGCATGCAACGGTAACACTGGAAGGAGGCAGGCCAATTAGGTCTACAGAGAGTGCATGCAATGGTAACAACAGAAGGAGTGCAGGCCAATTAAGACTACAGCAAGTGTAAGCAATAATAACCAAAGGAATGCAGGCCAATTAGGACCACAGAGAATGCACACAAAGGTAAAAGCAGAAGGACTGCAGGCAACAAATACAAAATTTAAAGAAAGTTATCAAAAGAGGTTGATAAGTGGAACAAAGGCTTTCTAGGGTAAACTTCAGAAAGAAGGAAGGGCAGGAGACCAGCCTGAGTAAGGATGGAAGGAGACCATAGAAGAAGGGAAACAAATGGAGGTAGGAAATGACTTTGTTGCATGCAAAGTGCATGAGTAAGACCATACCTTTAAGATAATTAGTAGGTTGGGTATGATTCTTGTAACCTAGGTTAGCTTGTTAGTCTTCTGCAAAATCTTGCAGTGAAAGCATTTCATCCTGTGACCATTTGCATGACCTAGTTGTATATATGCTGAATTGTATTGTATTGCTAACCAAGTGTTTTTTTTTTTTGCAGGTATGGCATGATGACAGAAGAAAAAGCTTTTCTATAAAAATAAGGGGCTCTAGGAAGCTTTTACTGTCCTTCTGTATCATTCTCATGTTTCAGGGCATCATACAAGACCTTCACTGAACATGTAAGAAGGCTAGGCTATAATTATGTTTGAGCAAGACTTGATCAAACAAGCCATCTGTTCCATTTGCTTTTCCATTTGTCTCTTTTTTAATTAGCAAAAATATCTTGTTTTCACTATATGAGCAGCCTGAATCTTGCCCTCATAAAAATTATATGGTTATCATGCTACAGTGATATACTAACACATTTTTAGTTTGTTCATATTTTGACTTGAAGGGGCACCACTGCAACCACTAAAATCTCTGAAAGGATCTACTTCTAAACTTTCAAATCCCATATAAACAAAACTCATTTTCATGAGACGAAAATCACAAAAGCTTGAATACCCGTACCGTGAATTTTTCCCAGGGTAAGTAAACACTTGCCCAAACTGAAACAAAACACACACCATAGTAAATAAAACCCACCTAGGTGCCCCTCACCCCCCTAACTATATATACCAACACTGGAATTGCACTACAGTCTAGAAAAGAGTGTGTTGAGCAAGTGTTTACTTACCCTGGAAAAATTCACCATTCGGGTATTCAAGGTTTTGTGATTTTCGTCTTGTGAAAATGAATTTTTATTTTACGGGATTTCAAGCTTCAGAAGGGGGAATCCCTCTGAAATAACAGGACATTACTTTGAAAACTGAAGATCCTGGATTCAATGTTTTAAGCTATTTTACTGCAGTCGGCATTGGGAATGAGTTATGTAGAATCCAGTTTAACCTTTTTTCTTTGTGTCACAGTTGAGGAAACCAAAATGGTGGTTAATGCATTTAGTTTAAAAGAAATTTATCTGAAACACAGAGCATGAGAATGTGAATTTTCTGACCTGGCCGACTCACTTATATATCAGACCAAACCATCTGCAGAATCAGTAATGGTCAGCTAGGTGCCACAGTACTGAGAATAGCTAATTTAATACTATAGAAAGTTACAGATGCTTGCAGAGCAAGTGACCTGTCAAGACCGTAACTTACTTTAGAACTGAGCTTCAAGTGTGTAAAATTAGGACTGTTCATGAAAATCATGTAAAAATAAAGCCAATAATTGATAAAAATACTAAAAGTAAAAAAAAAATGAAACTGAAGGCCATTGCATAGTAACCAAAGTGGTGTCTGGTAAAAAGCAAACAAAAAGTGAGAAGCTATGATACACTGTACAAATATTATGGTTTTTGACATAAAAAGAAACAGCAAACAAAGAAACAGGTTTGTAGTCTCTGTGGAATTATTAATCAATTTCAGAGCATGTTTGTAACGCAAAAGAGCATAATCACAAAATATTAATACTGTTGGCATAAAAGAAGCAATCAAAGGTAGAAATGTTTTTCTGGGCCCTGCTGAAATGCACCACAGAGCATACTTAACACAATTTCAATATATCTAATGATACGGAAGTGATTGAATACATATTATTAATATCGTATGGCAGGTAAAAACTAAAGTTTATTATAAAAAGCTATAGATTAAAGGAAAAAAGTTGAGTTTGAACTGAATTGTACAGAATGTAATAAAATATCTGAGTCTACTTGTAAAATATAGTAGTTTATAAGATGGTAGCTATACTATAACCTGTGAAAGTCTGCACTTGTCTTATTCAGGGCTCAAGCTTAAACTAGTTGGTGAAATCTGATTGAACTGCATGCATAAAAATAAAAAAAAACACAAGGTATTGTTTCAGATACTCATTTTGCACATTTACAAATAATGTTACTATCACTGTGTGACCTGAAAAGCTGATATAAGCCAGGAGTGTATATAGCAGATGATCCCAGCAGAACATTCATAAACCAATGTAATAAAGTCTGCAAGGAAGAAGGCTTACACAAGAGGTGTCTTAGAGGTGCAAGCTAAAGCATCCTTTAATCAAATCTTACATTACTTCCATAAGTGAATTATTCCATGTGCAAAGGCTAATGTTTGAGGGCAATAAAGTTGATTTATCTATTTAATTAAATATTACTGACAATGGAGAATATGGAACACATTTGGCTTATTTCGGCTTCAATCTGAAAGAAAATTAAATGCAAAAACATAGTAATATATTTATAATTGCAAGTTTACTAAATGTTCCAAACACAAAAGAAAACATACTTAAAGCATATTATGTATCCCGACTAATTGGGAACCTGACAATATTACATGAGAATGAACAAATATGAAAGTAAAATACAAAATAAAAGCATGCAGAAATGTCCTGATTAGCTATCACAGAGTAAAATGAGCCAAACATCTGCTGAGTATTATTAGACTGACAAAGGAACTGCAAAGGGAGAAGGGAAAGTGTATAAACCTGTGATTTATATAGTAGGAGTACAGACTATACTAAAGTAGCAGAGGATAAGACAGAAAAGTGATAACATGCTCCAGACACTCAAAACCTTCAGAAATGCTTTAAGAAATACCTGAAAGCTGTATGAATATGAATGTGATGATATGCATTTTTTAAGGTTACTAGAAAACTCAAATGAGGAAGAAGAGGTAACAGTTTGTGAAGTGACACCATTTTGATTTTGAGCACTATCACAAACTGATTCAGGAAAGAAAGATCCACAACCGGTCTCCAAGAGTTTTCTTTCTTTGACACTAAAACATTCTTGAGTAAAAGCATTCCCCTAACAGAGGGGGTAGAATGGCTTCTATTATCCCTGAGGCAACATATCATGTAAGAAAGGAGGATAGAAAAGAGTTTAGTCTTACAGATGAGGAGGAATCCACTAAAAAGGAGGAATTTCCTCATATTGTCATCTGTATCCAAGATGGATCATTTTCAGAATCCATTTGTCTGAAGTAATCTGTGCCAAAGCGAGAAATTGAGATTCAGGCATAAGGGACTGCCAGGTTGTAGTTGGTGGTGGGGGTGGGGAAAGGCCCTCATATGGTCATTCTGATATATTAGACTGTCCTTTGTTCTGCATGGGGTTCCTACATGTTTCTTGGAACCTCCTTCACACTGCTTTTTAAATATCTTCTAACCAGGTTTTGTCTAAGTTTGTTTATTTATTTTTAATGCCAAAATCATACAAGGTAGCAGGGAGTACCTTGGAGAATTTAGAGTAGAAGGGCTAAAAAACCTGTTACATTCCCTGAATTAATTTACCACTCTTATCACATTTGTGACATCCTCTGCAGCAGTGGGTCCAAAAGCTAAATATCTATCTGAAGAAGAATTCAAAATCTTCACTTTTATCATCTTCTGGTAGATTCTGAGAATGCAGCCACATTTATTGGTTACTACTAGGCTAACTTCAATTGTGGGTCATTTTAAGCCTAGCCAATTAACCAATGTGAGAATAAAACCCTGCACCTTGTGTCTATAAGGCAAGTATCTTTGCCATTATGGCAACCTCCTTAAAACAATACCTGTGGTAGCATTCCGAAAGTTGTATCTACAGAGTTATAAACACATTTTAAACAATGTAATGTGACTTGAGAAACAGAAAAAAACTAAACTACACAATGCAGGTTTTCCTCACAAGAGGAAACTGATGCCAACATTCCTCATGCTTTCACAATTAGTCAGGATAAACTTCAACATATGAGGTTTAGAGTTTAGAATTCTAAAAATCAAAGCTGCAGAAGCATATATTTTTCCAAAACTTAAATGCTTTTCTAATCTTATCAAAAGGAGAAAGGTTAGAATTAACCAAATGTTTGGCAGCAGCTGGATTTACTAAAGCTTCAGCTACAGTGTCAGTTCTGGGATGACTATATAAAAACTTGAAATATTGGTGAAATTTATATAATTTATCTGCTTTCTCAGGAGCTTCCAGCTGACTGTTGGGGAAACCATTGGCTGTGACAAAAAAATATTCTCCAAGGCTGACAGCACTGGGGGATGGGAGAAGGTTCTGGAAGTTCCACTATAACAAATCATAATATTTTCTTATGAAAGGAGAAACCACTGTATTCTTCCTCTGAAAAAATTGGTTCATCCTTGCAAAACATTCAGAGAAAGCGAATCCCTCACAGGAAGAATCAGATACCATCTTCTCCTCAGAATCTATAGCAGAAATTTAAGGGGAAATACATCTATCCTTTCATGATCTTCTGCAGTTTAATTTCTTATACTTCTTCAGGGAAAGAGGAATCTTTTTTTTCTTTTACCAGAAACTACCTTATAAGAACAGACAAGGGCTTTCACAAGTCATGCCCAATAAACTACTCCTGTCTACAATACATGACAAAAGAGAAGATAAAGGTTTAAGTTTATGTCTCTTTTTTGACAAGCAAATATGGAAAATGAGGAAGAACTGAACCATTTGTGCCACCACCAGCTTTCTGAGGGGTGGGCACAACATTCTGATGAAGCACAGACACATTTCCTGCTCCTTTTCCCATGACCAAGGGCTGCTTAAGAATCTTTTTCTCCTTGTGGCTGGAAAAAGATCCACCTAAGGGACTACTATCTTATTCCATGGTTAAGTTTAAAATGATACTTGTTTCTCAAGGAAACATAGCAGCAATATTTGGTAGAACAGGAAAGTAGCAAAATAGTAACTTTTCACTGAAAAAAACACAGTAAAAAGCACTCCACACATTTTCTGCAGCACCAGAAAAAATTAAAATAAACAGTTACTCAACAGAAAAAGTAGTTTTAAATAACTTTTAATAACTTGTTACCAAAAAAGTAAAAAGTGGACTCCCATTTACAAGTGCATAAAAGTTATGAGACAATCATGCAAAAAACATTTTCCTAGCTTAAAAGTACTTGTTTCTTGCAAAAAGTAGCTTTTAACAAGGAAAAAATAATTTGGTAGATTTTCTCTGAAGGGAAATTATCTGCCCATCAATGAAACAGTGTTAGCCGACTGTTGATCCTGATAAACTGGCAGATAAGCTCTCTTTTCAGTGGCAGGAAAGCTCTGTCTGAAAGGCTTCGCAGCCAAACCAGACCTTTTTTGTAAGCTCAGTTTCAGCTAATAGTTTGGGCATGTTGAAGGTGCCCTGAAGCTTTGGAAGCGGTCTGGCTGTTATATCATATGCAGGATATAACCCATATAGCTACGCCTACTACAGCTGGGATCAAGATGCAGAATATCTATTATAGGTTCATAGGTTCATAGGTAGATACTAGGCTGTTGGCCCTGGGGCCTATACAAACCCAGCCAAAAATAGTACCCTGGCTTTTGCCACCCAAGAAAATTATTTTCCTGTGCCACTGTCGAGCAGAGCCACAGAGGTGATCCCTGGGGTCATTTTTTTTTATTTCCCTATCAAATCATTAAGATTTTTCTTGAAGAGTGCTAATGAGGAGCTTTGTTTGATATAGATAGGTAGTTTATTCCAGAGTATGGGAAGTCTCTGGGATAGGAATCTATCCCTCCGGCATGTTCTGTTTATTGTGGTGACAAGATTTGGGTCCCTAGATTGTGTAGCTCAGAGGGATTGGGATTTTTTTAAGTGGAACATGTCCAACAGCTCTAGGTTTGACATAGCTTTGTATGTTAGACAGAGATCACCTCTGAGTAGGCGATATGCAATGGAGTAAAGCTGGAGTTTTTTGAGACGGTCTGCATAGGTCATCTGTTTGAGGCCGGTAATCCTCTTTGTGAGGTATTTCTGCGGCCTTTCCAGTTGTTGTAGATGTCTTGTGTGGAACATATTAGACCAGATATGGGGAATTGTACAAGTAATGAAAAATATACTTTTACACGTCCTGACTGTAGCATGAAGATTTTCGTAGCACATTCTAGATAAGAATCTAGGTAGAAGTCTCCTGAAGCCATCTCCAACAGAAATGGTAGCTGCATTTTGTCTGCCAACATTAATTATCAGTCAAAACTGTATATTATGTTATTGCATCCCCAAAAAGAATCACATTGTGTGTGATGTTTAAGACACCATGGTTTAAAACAGCTCTATTGAATAATACAGGAATTGTTGAAAGAGAAATCTGAGCATATATTATTTTCATCCAATAGGGAAAAAAGGAAACATAAACATTAAAATATTACTCACAAACACTAAATCAGTCTAATAAAATCAATCAGTAATTTTTGCTGGATATTATAAAGGAAAAAAAAGATAATATTTTAACACCATTTCAAACAGGAAGGGGAAGACAACGGTTAATATCTACTTAGGTCATTATCTCTTAACAGAGTCAGGGGTGGTTCCCCTAAAAATACAAATTTTTCAAAAACTCATTTGTTGTGGTGTGCCTTATGTCATTAACCTGAACTATGAGAAGCTGGTTAGAATAAGTGTGCCAGTGGTTCTGTGTGTCTTGCGTATCATTTTTCTACTACAAAAGAAAGAAAGAAACACTTTAAAAGAAGAAGTTCTGAAAATGCTCCCCAGGATTCATGAAGCTTGCGCCAGGCGCAGGTGTAGCGTAGGCATTCTAACACCAAATATGGCCGCCGAGCGATTTAGGTATGAGCCGATTCCACATTCACTACCAGCATATGCCAGAGCTGCGCAGCTCTCGGTGCATGTATGCTAATTACCCCATGCGCAGAAGTGAAGCATGCAAATGAAGGTACATAGCGATACATGAAGTGGTGCAGGCGTAGCGTAAGCATACAGAAATGTAAACCAAAAACAGAACATCGAGCCATGAAAGCGGACCAAACTTACGTATTACAAAGTTAACATATGCCAATGGCTAAATATACAGCCAATGGCATAAAAAACATGCACAACACATAAAAAATAACATTTAATGTCATGGCCACACTAACGCAAAGTACAACCGCAGTGCATGGGTGCGCAAACAGGAACACAAGGAAATATATATAGATGTCATAAAATTGCAATGTAACACAAATCATGATTTCGCCATAATAGTCAATGGTATGCATGCTACACCACAACCAAGGCACAAGGGTTGCTAAGGGTCTGTGACAGTGTTCGGCGCGGTAACTAGGAATTAGTAGTCAATGCCATGCTAATTAGGCAAGTAATACTGAATCACAAACGTCTTGCTGGTGTAAGGCTGTGCCTCATGGCGTAGCAGTATAACACCGAGGAGTGGCCTGGAGGTATACATGACATCAGGTGAGGGGTGTGCCACCGTAGCTGTAAGCACATTAGAGCATTGCTAATCCGGATTGCCCATTGCTAAGCAAAGCCGCACGATAGGGGTGTGGATGTAGCCATAGCTTTGCTTAGCTGAGAGCACACAAGGTGACCGAAAGCACATGTGTACATGGATGACAACGCGCTCAAGACCTGGTAAATGGCTGCATGTGGTGCGCACCACAGCTGAAATAGGAAGGTTACGGGAAGACAATAAGGAATGCTGCAGCAGGGTAATTGGAGTACAACCTGCAGAACAGGAAAGGGGAGGTGCCGGATTGCAAAGAAAAGAGAACTGTCACAGCAGAACAAAGCAAATCTGCAGTAGATTGGCTACAGAACACATTCGCAACACAATCCTGGGTTGGGAAAGTACAAAACAAAAAAGCAGGCTGCTGGATGCATGTCTAACAATGGGAGGGGAATCGGTTTGAAAAATGAAGGCAAGGACAAGAGATGATCCATGGCAGCCAAGTGTAATTCAACACCAAAGGCCCCACAATAGCAGTACCTGTGGTAAAACCTATAAGTAAGATATCCTGCAGCTCGGATTGTACATACACACCCTAAGACATCATCAGCTTCCAAAGCACAATAGTATAAAGTGTGAAAGCACCTCACATACACTTGTGTATTCCCAAACACTGCACCATCGATGTAAACAGACGGGGAACTTTTAAAATGTACATGTTGGGAGCTGCCATAGCTTTGATTCATCAGCATGTGTTGGAGACTGAAGGTGGTGTGGAGGATGATGGTAACAACCACCTCAGGCACCAAAGGAGGAGAAGAGTGTTCAGGCCAAGGGTAACCTACCAGGGGCTAGATGATCTGGAGATAGTAGAGCATTACAGGGTGGACAGGGACATCATACAGCAAATCGTTGAGCTGTGCCGGCCATGCCTCAGAGCCAGAAATCAACAGAGGGGACCCCATCCCAGTGAACACAAAGGTATGTGTAAGCTTGAGAATACTAGCCACAGGTACCTTTCAAAGGCCAACTGGAGATATCATGGGGATCTCACAGGCATCAGCATCCAGGGTACTCCACCAGTTCCTGGATGCCATGTTACCACATGCCAATGAGCATATATACTTCCCCTGAACTCAGGAGGAGTTGGCCAGCAATATGCGCCTCTTCCACTATGTGGCAGACTACCCAGAGGTACTGGGTGCAATAGACTGCATGCACATACACATCAAGTCACCACCTGGTGAGCATGGTAGGCGCTACATAAACCACAAGGGATACCACTCCATCAAATGCCAGGTCGTGTGCAATGCCCAGGGCATTATCATGGATGTGTGTTCTGGCAGCCGTGGAAGCTACCACAACTCCCACATCTGACATGCCTCACAGCTGTACTAGGTATTTGTCAGGAGGAGCATCCCATATGGCCACCTTGTGGGGGATGCTGGCTATGCACTGGAGCCATGGATGTTGACTCCTATCAGAAATGGACACACACCCATGCAAGAATGCCATAATGAGGCACACGCACAAACCAGAATCATCATAGAACGTGTGTTTTGGATGCTGAAATCACAGTTCCATTGCTTGGACATATCTAGTGGAGCCTTGCAGTACTCTTAGGCACATGTGCCCACATCTTCATAGTATGTGCCATGCCATAGTATGATCCTGCGGAAACAGCTGCAGCAGGGACATAATGGTGAAGGCCCTCATAGCCCACCATAATTGCCAAGGGCACCACAGGTACAGAGGGATTCAGACCACAAACACCCTGTGCCAGCCCCAGTAGGCAGATGGAGGCGTGCCCAGTATGCCCATGCCTTGGCAAAGAGGGAACGTATAGCACATACACTGACAGTGTAGGCCCCTATGGACTGACACACTTCTCCACCTGCACACATAGTAAACATGGATGGCACACACACATGATAAACTGTAAATTGTCATGTATAGGTGGTCTGCTGTGTGCATCCTACATAGGCAGCCCTCAACTATTGCACATACAACTGCTATTGGCACAAGGTAAGTCAATACCTGAACAGTAAATTAAGCTAACAGCATGCGTAGATACTGTATGTATAGGTTCCTAGGTACATCGGTAGGTACATGCCTAACTGTCAGAGGCCATTCATAAGCCTAGCCAAAATGTGTCTGCTGTCATCACCCCATTGATTAACTAACTGTCCCTCTGTGGAGCAGAGCCAATTGCGGGATCCCTGGGGTGTAACCACTGTTCCTCACCCACTCTGCAAGGATTCCCTGGTGTGTTAATGAGGGGCTCCATATAATATAATCAGGGATGTAGTTCCAAAGCATGGGGAGTATCCATGACAGATATCTGTCAACCCAGCATTCTCCAGTTATGGTTGTGGCAAGGTGTAGCTCATTACAGTGTGTGGCTCACTGTGACATGGATTCCCATAGCTGGAGCATATCCATTAATCCTCACTTGGACATACCATTAACAGGTATCATCCATATGTACACCAACTGAGTTACACATTTGTTTTCAGTATGGAGGAACAGCCATAGTACACTCTACATACTAAACACCATAACGCTTGTACATATCCCAGATGCCTCAGTGATAAAGCCACTGACTGTGTTGTTCATGGTCCTGGTTCCATGACCTGCAAGGGCTGTTACGTAATTCTGATGTCCCGAATAATGGATGTTGGATGCAGGTCATTAGAGCAAATTTAAGTACATGTTAGCAGGTTTTTGTGCCGGTAAGTGGCATTTAAACATGACTACATGGAAATGCACAACACAGGTCTAACCTTTGCTGAATATCATGCAGATCACGGGCAAAGCTGCCCAGAACTGCTGAAATGTGCGTTATTTACCCTTGTACTAATAGTGCCTGCTCTGAGAGGTAAAACGACCACTGCCAGGAGTAGAACACAACCATATACACAATCTTCACAATAACCTACCACTAAGCTACCTGAGATGTACCAACGGCAGGTGTGTATTGTGACAAGTTAAAACAGAAAAGGGCGGACTTCGGGAAATAGTATACACCACCATGTACCCAATGAAAGGTGTATTCTCTCTCTCTCTCTCTATATATATATATATATATATATATATATATATATATATATATATATATATATATATATATATATATAAAATATAAAGAGAGAAAGGGTGATAGAGAGATATATGTCGATATATATGGATATACATATATATGCAAATATATAGATAGGTTAACAACATCTACACAACCATGGAGGTACACATAAATAGGATATTACCAAATACCAAATGCTTTACATACCGACGTGCATAATCACGAGGCTTAAAGACTGAAAGACCACAGTACTGAAACACCAGAACCACGAGTACTATTATTATGATGTTAAGAGACATTTAGGTAGTGCTTCTGGTGCTGCGGTTCAGGTAGGTACTGTGTGTAAGTGTGTTTCTGATTGCTGTAGTGTGTGTAAGTGTGTGTTCTGAGTGTGGTGTGTGTTTCCGGGGGACTGTAATGTGTGAGTGTTGGTTTGCTTCATGTGTCTGTTTGTGCTATCTCTTAGGTAGATTATTAAAGTAAGTGTAGTGTGGGGTGCGCAGCCACCCACATGGGGGGTGTATGGGGGCATGGCCACCTGGCCATATGTAGTGTAGGATGGTTTGTTTGGATGTGATGGGTAGCAGTGTGTCTGTGTGTGCGTATGTGTTTTCTGTGTTTGTGTTAGTTCTGGGAGTTTGACTGTTGCGAGTTTGAGTGTTCGGTATTGTGGGGTTTGGGAGTATGGGAACAGTAATGTGGTTGTTGGAAGCGTGTGCATTCCTGAATCCGTGGGTATGCCGTATACAGCAGTAGAAGTCTTCAAATATGTGTATAACATGGACCATAGCAATCACACATTCCACCACGACCGAATGTTATGAACAAAGGATATGGAGAGTATATATGTCTATACACTATTACAAATATATACTATGGACATGAGCCAAAGATAGGGTTACCACCTGTCCCACCTTGCGGTGGCAGTCCCTCTATGTGCGGTAGTGTCCTGACCAAAATGAGTACAAATACTAATGTCCTACAATCTCGAGACATTTGGCATGTTCCATATTTAATGTAATTGTTGCATAAAATAGTCATCTGTATCTAAAATACCTACATGTAACAAGACACAGGATAAGCAAGTAAACCGCTACAAGGATAAGCTTTTATATAGGCATATATGTAAAGTTCTATACTTTGTACTGACCATGGGTATGTGTCGGCCTCTAAAATCCGATGTGTGTCCTGCAAATGTCCCACTATGGCCATTTGAAAAGGTGGGAACCCAAGCCAAAGAGGTTCAGTCACCAACACAACTCCAATGAGTACAAATATCTGTGACAGAAATACACGAGACAGCTTTCATGTAGCAACATTTCATTACATACTGATGTATTTCTGAAGGGATTGAAGGACCAACATCACCTGCATGCTATACAGGAACCAATTAACAATGGCTTTATGAATCAGCCTGCAATTACCATAGTATTAGTCCACTAAAGGATAGGACTTCAAATAGGGAAGGAGCCCTCACACACATATCGAATATGTATAAATGCAGTTCCTACACACCTGCATCTGCTATGTATACCCACCTACATCTCCCCCACACCCGAAACAATTGCAATACATACTGTAATAACATCACAAACATCCACTCACTCTATGACATTTGCAGAAGCCTTAACATACCTTGTCAGAGACACACTATAATGGCCCTGTGTGAAATCGTTGCTGTTGTACAATGGAACAGACGCCAATATTACAGGGTTTGGTTGCAATAATCCCATATCAGACGGCTGTGCATACACCAGGAAGTGTTACCAATTACTGATTAACAGCACAATATGATACACATGTACAGTATACCAAAGATGTCAGGTGAGCACAGTTCAAAACACCTAACATTCTATGCATAGCCACACAGCCTTGAGCTGCCCAAACATCCTTGCCAGACCTAAACATTTGTAGATGTATCAGGTACAAACCCTGCAGAAGTAGCAATGTTCAGAAATATAACAGCTAGACTCACATGTAGAAATACATCCTCTAGCCGTTACACACAATCCATGGGGGCCATGAAGTTAATATATCTCTGTTGTCTACATATAGCTGTTGCAATTTATCGCAAACAACACATCCAGGCCATCTTCCTTGAAGGTAGGGCAAAGGGACAACGCCCAAGTGGAGTATTCAATTATACACCACTGTTGCCATGTCATTGGCTAATGGAGTAGCTGCACAGCTGATGTGCATGTAATCATCTACTCCGGAACACCAATTGGTGGCAGGATACCACATGTTACTGATATCTAAGTATAAAAGGATGGCTTGTCATACATTCAAACCATCTGTACATACCAGAAAAACGTTACAATGAGGATTGCAACACAAAACGAATAGGATTTATATTACCGTCAACGACAACTCGGGTTGCTAATAAGGTATGTAGAACACTCAGTATGTCAGTGTATGTAGTACCTGTTCTGTAATAATTAAAGTGTACGCAATGTATATAGTGGGAAAAGGTATTATGTAGTGATGTATTGTTGAGCATAGTAACGCTCGTAGAAATTGTGTGTACTTCTGTAGGCCACAAGGTAAACACCTCATACACCACAAGGGATGCTATATAAGGACTTTGAACACAACAATTCCACAACAGCCGCTGTAAGTGGCAGGGTTGGTCCAACAAGTACGTGCCATAACAGGGGATAGTATATGTTGATATACTGTAACAGTAGGCATATGTATGGGCGTATAACTGAGAATAACATGTCTAAGGTGGTCCTGCTGTGCAATTATGATTTGCATTGTGGCATATTGTGGCAAAAATGTGTAAAGTACAGTATTGTAGGGAGATATGTCTAACATTTTACATAGCATTACTGTTACGTTATGCAAACATCAGGTATGTCCATTGGCATGTACAATGCACAATAACAGGATACATATGACTTGTAGTCACCAGACAGTGTATCAGCATGATAGCTAATTGAAATGGAAGAGCTAGTCAATTATCCATGCACAAAGGACATGTAATAGCTTCATAGATTCATAGTTAGGTACTATGCTGTCTGGCCAAGGTCATTCATAAGCCTAGTTACAGTGTTTTGACTTGCGGCACCTCCCTAGGTTAGTTTCCTGTGCCTGTGAACAGCAGAGTCATTAGTTTCCTTTGCCTCTGTACAGCAGAGCCACTGCAGTGATCCCTGGTGTACATGTCTGTCTCCCATCCACCCATCGAGGTATCTCTTGAAGAGTGCTAGTGAGGGTCCCTGCCTGATGTACATAGGAATCATGTTCCAAAGCATGGGGAGTGTCCGGGTCAGGAATGTATCCCTCCAGCACATCCTAGTCATCATTGCATTTAGGTACATATCCCAGAGCATGTGGCTCTCAGGGGCTTTTGCTTATGTGGAGCATATCCATCAATACTGTTTTGGACATGGGCCTTGTATGTCCAGTAGAGATCTCCTCTGAGTATGCGGTATGCAAACGAGTACAGTTGGGTTTTCTGTAGTTGGGCTGCATATGTCATCCTTTGGAGGTCAGTATTCCTCTTGGTGTGGTAATGTTGTGATATTTCAAGCCGTTGCTGTAGCCTTGTAAGGTACATCCCAAATGGGGTGTTGTACCCTTTAATGTGTTTCATAAGTCATGAGTAGAGAGGCACAATGGCTGCCTTTGTTTTGGCTACAAACCCATTAGAGATTAGGGGGGCCACGTAGAAGGATATCCACACCACCTTGCCAATATAGTTATCAAAGGAGTGAATGCTATCTACTTGGGTTCTAAGATCCCTTATAACATCTTATGTATGTAGGGGACTACCGCCTATGTGATAGTCTGTGGGTGATTGGTGTAATTCAAAGGGGATGTCTATGCACCCTGTGGCATGCAGCTTGAGGCCATGCTATTGACACCAGGTATCCATCCCAGTGACACCCTTATGGAGGATGTCTGTATCAGCTGGGGAATCAATCATGGCCCCTAGTTTGCAGTCGTCTACAAACCTTTTCAGGGTAAGTCCTCCTATGCTAGCCTGTACCTCAGAGAAGCATATACCGAACATGAGGGGCCCTATGACAGAGCCCTGGGGGACGCCAAGTGTAACTGATTTACAATAGGACCTAGGGTATGCTACCCTCACTATGTGGGTTCTGTCCATGAGCCACTTTGCATAACATCTCGTGATGTAGAGGTTAATGTGCAGGTGGATGTGTATGTTGACAATACCAGAATGGGGAATGGTGTTTTAAGCCTTTGAGAGGTCAAGGTAGGCTGTGTGGACCTCCTTACCTTCATCTACTGCCTTGGTAACTGTCTCAAAGGACTCCACCAGGTTTAGGAGGCATGGTCTGGCCCTAACAAATCCAAACTGGGTGGGATCAAAGGTTTGGAGGCCACCAATGTCTCTGTGAATGAGATCCATGATGATGTGCTCTATAGCCTTGCAGAACAGTCTAGTCAGGCATATAGGGCAATAGTTCCCCTGGTCCATTGTGGTGCCACCTTTGTGGAGTGTTATAACTGTTGCTGTGTGCCATTCAGGGGCCACAATGCCTGATGCAAGGCTATTATTGAATATGGTGCCTAAGTGGGGAGCCAGTTCGTTCTGAAGTTTGTGGAAATCGCAGCCTGGGATGTTGTACGGTCACATGGATGCTGTGTTCCTGGCTTTAGAATGCAGCTTTGAACTGCGTAGTTGCGATTGCAGGAACTCTGCATCGTTCCTGTATAGATATGGGCCCTTTAGGGTGTGAGAGGGGTGTAAAGTTATCACTGAACCTATCTGCCAGGATGTTGCCAATATCAGTCGGTTCTGTAATGTTCGTGCCTTACTGCTGTATGTCAGAGCAGATGTGGGTATCACCATCGAGAGTAGTGACATACCTCTAGAATGCTTTATGGTAGTCCTTGAAATTAGCTGCAGTTATGTTTACGTAGCTAGCTTGAGAGGATGTGATAAGGGATCTCAGATTCTTACTGAGGCTGACCAGGGAGCTCCTCCACTCATGGGATTGTACTCTACTTTGCAACAGTCTCCTCCTTCTGTTGTACATTATGTCCATGGCAGTGGACCACCAGAGTGGCCTCCATTTTCTGGTGGGTATCATTATGGTTCTCTTTGGGATAGCATGATCCATGCAGTCGTGTAAGTGCTAATTAAGTGCAGTTGTGTATGATTCAGCAGATGTAACTGCATTGTCCATCTGCACGGGTGTCATGACGTTTACTACTGCTGTCATAAGAAGCCTGAAGTTGGCCTTGTAGAAATGTTGCACTGTGTTTTCCGTAAAGGGCGTGGTGCCGAGATGTGGGTAACAAGGGTGATTAGCGTACGTTCGGATCTGACCAACGAGGAGATAACACCAGGTGTGGAACACCAGTCACACATGTTGGTAATGACCAGGTCTAGGATATTGTTGCCCCTGGTGGTGGTGTGGATAGGTTGATCCAGGCGACTGGAGGTTATGAATCCCAGAAAGCGTTGGCCAAATGTGTCAGTACATGAGTAGGTATCCCAGTTAATGGTGGGGTAGTGTCAGTCGCACATCAGTAGTGTGTCTGTTTGAACCCTACTTTCCAGTACACCAATAAGTGAGGACCGTTAACCGTGGGGCATGGTGGGGGATCTGTAGCAAGCTACAATTTGTATATCAGTTATGGCCAGAGTTAATTGCACTTGGATAACCTCTGATGCATTGTGCTAAGCAACTAGCCTGGAGGTGTGGATATCCTTAGGAAATATGGACACATCTCCACCATGGGTGTTCCAGTCCTGGTTACATGACTGAAAGGTGTGGTATAAGTAATAGCCTGGTAGTGCAGCGGTGCTCTCAGAAACCTAGAAGCAGATCCCAGTCACTGCACAGATATCGAAGTGGTCCATTACAAGGAATGCCTCGGGTGAGTGCGTTTGAGATGAAGACGTCAAGCATTGAGTAGCATTACCCTCAGGTTTTGCTTGTCTGTTCCTGTTATGGTGGTGAATATGTTATTTGAACCGTGCCTAAAACAGGCACTATAGGAGCAGCAAGAGCCTTAGCCATTATCCGGAATCCCAGGGCCGACAGGTGCAGGCCATCTGTGCCAAAGCATTGTGTTCTGTCGACCATGTCATTCAAAGCAGACAGATACTGAATACCCTTGAAATTACACCAGAAGCATAGCCAATTGTTGAAGTAAATCATTTTGTCCTTCTACTGCATTATCAGTCTGGACTATGGCAGAATGCTACTCAGGGCTAGGGCAATACCTGCCTGGGCTACAAGATCGGAGAGCTATTCCATGTCTCTTTACATGTAGTCTAGGAAGGTACATTTCAGGACATTCACACTAACATGGAGAATGACAGTCATATTGTACCTGTTGAGGAGTGACCTGAGTGCATAGGTTATGTTGTGGATACTGTTACCCTACAGGCAGCTAACAGTAACTATCTCCTTGTGTAGCCTGGTGAGTGGGACATCAGTGTGACCGGCTATAGAGTCACCTATGACTAGTGTGTTGGGTACGTTATTTCGCCCTATTGGCTGTGGTTGATGGGCACATTGAGTCTGTGGGCTATAAGCAATTGGTGTTGTGTTGGGGGATGGGGGTTGCCTGAGTTTCTGCTTTGGAGTTCTCTGTTGCCTAGATAGAGTAGTATTGAGAGGCTCTGCAAATGTTGTTGTCTTACTATGTGTGGCATGTGGTGGTGGAGATCTAGTGAGACTATGTGATGAGTGTGGTGTGGTGCAAATGTTTAACATCCCCACATGATTGTCAGGTTCAGTCTGGGTTGCAGAGAGCTTTACCTCCAGCATGGTTAGATATGTGCATCTCCCACAGGTTGTAGTGTTGGATGTTAGGAGGGGAGTATTGACTGTGTACATGAGACAATTTCTATATTGCCTCATGATGCCCATATTCATCATATAGACAGGCGAGAACACTGGGAATTGAGACTTGGACATGCCTGAATATATAACTATTTCCCACTAGATAAGTGAGGAAAGTGTGTACAAGAGCTGTTTTACTCTAAGCAAGCAGGAAATGTAAGTACAAACAGTGTTTACCTGTAGGTAATGAGGAGGATCGAGTGCTATAGTAATTAGTAGCTCATGTAGTGCTTACATGTTCTGAACAAGTGCTGAGCATGAATAAGTAATACAGATAGGGTGTTGGATAACATAAACACACTGCCCCCCCAACAGGTACACAATCATATATCCATGGACACTACAGAGCCCCTCTAACCATAACTATGATGGTACAAGGTGCACTGAGGCTGCATGGGACCTGTCCACATCCCTGGTTGTATCATACACATATGGCAAAACAGTTTGCACTACACATACACATCATGTAAAACATAGCTTCATGTCAGTCTGTGAAAACACTGAATGGTGCACACCAACAGTTATCGCAACCCACAAAGTGGAGACACCATTCATAATGGGAGGCACAGCACTACTACCCTGCTAAGTCTGGTCTGAAAGGCTATGAACCTTAATCAACGTATATGTTGTTAGCAGTCCAGATGATTTCACACTGCATATCATACCTGTGACAGGTCATAGAACATCATCACCCATACTGTGTTCTACCTACACTCAGTATACTAGATGTACATTCGTATGTCACAGGAGTGTTCTGCCAGTGGACTGTTGACAGAACCAACACTACAGAAGGTGTCTGATTAATATGTGCATATCACACCAGTGCCAGCTACAGTAAAACAGGGTTAATTTGTTGTAGTCCCCCTCATTGTACCCCATACCACACAAACAAATGGGAGGCATCTGCCTATGTAAGTATGTGAATGGCTTTGACCTAGGAGCAATAGCTGACTCAGTGTTGTGGACAACATACACAAGGGGCTTTGTGGGTGAGGTGTGTGACATATGTGCACAATCTGACAGCTGCATATTGCATTGTCACTGCTAGGTTAATAACCCTGTACCCATGAACTACCACCTAGGCAGCAGTCAACATAATGGCCACTGTGTGTAAGGGATGCTACTGTGCAGTTTACTTCTGAGATAGTGACGTCACCAAGCCTATTAGGTAGTCATAAGTGGCAACCCTAGTCATGACAGGGTGCCATCCATGAATACAGAGATCATTGTTCAGCCATACTCATAACTCAAGTGACCTATATCGGATCACATATCACCTTTAAGGGGTATTGGCCATGTTTGGATGGCCAACACCAGCCTTCACAATCCTCATCTCCACTATGTAGCATGATGCCTACCCTGCATAAAGACATGTCTAACACTGTGATGTTGGACATGCTACATGTACATATCCTGATCTCAAATACATACATCATGGACGTCCACCTTCCTAGTACAAGGATCACCACATGCTGGACAGATCCTTGTGCCATACACGTTACATATTCCTGCCATACTATGCAACCCTGTCCAGCAAACTGCACATTTCACCTTTGTTAGACATGGTGTGATGACCGCATGGTAGATGTATCATTAACCGTGTGGATCAGTTATGTGGCACTGCTTCACCTGGTGCTAGAAACACGGCTGTTGGCTACAGCTAGGTAACCTTAGATCCTAGGCTCATACACGGCCCAGGGCATACAGACTACTAGATGACCTTGACCGTACATGCTATACTTGATAATCACCCCTGCAAATACCATCAGGCTAGCCAGTGTCCCATGTGTATCACGTGTGCAACACAGGTGATACGTGGCAGGATGATGAACTGTTGTACAGTGTCGTGTTGATGTATATGGCAAAACACATGCATGTAAAGCCTTCTGTGTGCATGTCTGCAGTGTCACAGGTCATGTCCGTTAAAGCAGTGTATGTGTTTATATGTGACATATACACAGCATCAAGGTCGACAGCATTAATGTGGACACATCCAGGCATGTGCTGATAGGGAAGACCACCAGTACAGGCAGACATGCCCACATCAAGACAGCATCCACATGGAGTATGAGCAATGTAATCAGGTGACACACATATATGGTGATAATATCCAATCCCCATTGGGTGTCACATCTGTGTGACACAAACATGTCAGTGGTGTCAGTGTTATGAAGATTTGTAAAGACAACTATTTATATGTAATAAATGTGATACATATGTATGTGCAGCTGTATCTCTGTGCATCTCTGAGATACTGTGACCTGTCTCCATCATTATGTCTTCCAGGTATGCCATGAGCAAGGCTACCAGCCTATACATGCTTGGAGGATGAGGACCTTGTACTTTACATCCAAGACAACTATGATATCCTGTTTAGCCATGTGCCACAGGATGCACAGCAGTGGGATGACATGTGGCAGGAACTTCACAGGAGGGTTAATGATGTGGGTGGCCATAACCGCACATACCAGCAGGTGCGCAGACACTGCACAGACCTAATCAGATGTGCGAAACAGCATGCAAATGCAATCGCCAGGGAACAAGGTGCAACAGGTGGTGGGCCACCAACCCAGCCCCCACTCACATGTACCGAGGAGCTACTGACCAACCTGGGAACACCGGTAGAACAGCATCCACAAGCCTTAGCTGACATCATGGAGGTGAGTGTCTCTCAGCCACCGAGCCTGGAGTTGCCTGGTAAGTCACTACTGCACATTTAACTATTATATCCCATATAGTTGCATGTGTCACTGTACAATATGTAATGTAACATCATATGCAAGGCATGTATACACACATGCCGCATACTATAGTATGCTATTCTGTGTATGCACACATGTGCATACTCCATAGTATATCCTATTGTACTGGCGTACATTGCACTCTGTAGCTGTCATACAGGCATGGGTAATGATCATACTGCTGTGTCAACCCTATATAGGTACCGCTGGCATTCCGCTAAGACAGCAGGCCATTGCAGGTGAGACACTTATAAGTATCAGGCATGTTAATGCACAGATCTATTTGCCATGTGGCCTTTTAACACATGTACACATAATGTATGGTCTGGTCACAATATACAGGTCGCATCTGCAATCCATCACAATGGCTACCCATGTGCAATACTTACAAACTAAGTGAAACACCGACATGAAACCTCAGAAACTGTCATTGCTAGATGTGTGGACAGCTGTGCATACAGTGGTGGAGGTGTTGTTCAATGTAGGAACATGTACTACACATCAGAACTACACATGTGGGGTACAAAAACAGTACTACACAGTGAGCTGGAGTATGGGCAGCCCACAGGATTCACCATTGTGGATTATTCCCCTGCTATGAGAGCACACATTGTGATGTGCCATCTGACATGTCCATGACATGTAGTGGGCCAGCTGCAACATTGTCTCACTATCCCATAAAACATACCCCACATACCAAACATACAACCCTTTGTCTGCATAATCCTGTGGACATTGGAGTATATGACATTTCTGGGTGTATGTCATATGGGACAACACAGACATGTGAGATAGACGGCCATCACAACCGTTTGGCCAACACATGTTCACACATGGCCATGGAGGATGGCCAGAGACATGTAGCAACACACAGTAAATGTAATGTGTTTGTGTATACACCCTGTTGTACATTGGCTACACATGGTCCAACTATAGTCTTTGTTGAATGGTTATATTGCAGATGTGGAACACTGGATATCCTACAGGCCTGTGCACAGCTTGTGGTGGTGTAACATCATTCAACCACGTAAGATGTGTTGAACATCATGACTGTGTCACAGCATGACAGTAGTCACCTGTACAGCATCCACATACATACACAGACAACCACATCAGGCCACAGATACAGTACATTTCCATTGCTGCTGTTGGACATCACTGTCAGCCGTGCACCTTGTGTGTGTGGTACACAAATGTCATGTGGGATGTGGTGTACTTGACAAGTCTGCCATGTGTGGACATGGTTGCCAGGCAGCTAAAATATGTTTGCAGATGTGCAGGGGTGTCATCCGTATGGCCTTCGGTGACCTGTGTGACACATTCCACATCATGGTTTAGGGTGTATACACCTCAGTGACGTGGGTCACAATCCACAGTATATATGTATTGTGTATGCACACAGTCATGGCTATGCACTGTGTCTGTAATTCACACTGTATAGCAATAGAGATGCCTCATGATTCCATGCAATGGCACTGTGTCTATACTTCACACTGTATAGCAATATAGATGCCTCATAATACCCTGCAATGGTCATGCACATCTGCTAAATGTGCATTTTTTCTGTAGGGCAGACAGATAACACTGCAATGTGACACCATTACCCCACTGTATATGTGACAGGACGCCATTGTGTTAAACATGTATGCATATCAATGCACACGTCAGCAGATTACATGTCATACTACATGTTAATGTCAGGGTCATATGCCACACATCAGCCATGTGTACTGTTAACCTGTGCTGGTCTACATGGTGTAACACAGGGATGCATGCTTACTACCATGATTGTGTGAAATGCATGGCTTCTGCTATGACACAAGCATGCTGTTGTGTGCAACCCAGGGATGTATGATAACTACCACTATTACTGTCTGAGTTGCATGCCGTCTGCTCTATCACATGCATGTTGCATGCCTTCTGTCAAATCACATGCATGGTGTGTGTCTGTGTGTGTCTGTATTGTAATGTAGAGTCTTTGTCTGCCCTCACAGGTGATGTAGATGTGTTACCCTCCTGTGGTCCGTCTGATGTTAGTGTCCCCACAGACTCTAGCAGTGATGATGAACATATGCTTGAGGCACAGGCAGGGTTGTCAGGGGCTGAATCTGTGCCATTGGTTGCCATTCCACCTATATCCCCGCACTCAGATCTCATGCCAACACATACCCCATCATCAGTGGCCATAGAGGAAGGACAGTTGGTGTGTGGTAGTTTGGAACAGGAAAGTGTGGTGGCTATGGAAGGTGTGTATTCATACCATGGTGTCAGGCAAATGACTGGAGATGGGCTACACAGGCATGTGGCCAGTGCTGCTCGTAGGAGGACCTGTGGCCGACATGTCCCTGCAGGACAGAGCACAGCAGCTGGTGTCACCAGACGCATGTTTCAGGCTGTAATGACAGCACAGGCACGTGCTGAATGGCAGAACAGAGAAGGGGCAGAGGCTTCAGAGGGCTGCTATCCATTCTTTAAACAACAACATCCTGGCAATGGCAGATGCTCAACAGCAGATTGCTGAGGTTCTGGACAGACGATTGGGTGACATGGTTGAAATACTTGACCATGGCATGACAATCCACGAGTGTGAGCTGTCTGTGCTGGAACATTTGGTAGGAGTGAGACGTAGGGCACGTGGATGTAAGCCAGCTATGTCGCCTGGTGCAGATCTACGTGAACGAGCTACCTCACATGTCTGCTCCCATAGTGGCAGTAGCAGCAGCAGTGCAGCTGGTGCTGTGCTGTCCACACCAGGACACAGCAGGCCACGTGCACATGGCCCTGGATGGTCCCAACGGGGATTCCAGTGGACATGTGTCATAGGACAGTACCCAATCTGCACCTCTGCCTGGTAGTGCCCGTACAACCCCTGGCAGGCACAGGTCACGTGGCTGTGGCCAGACTCCGTGAGCTGTAAAACCTGGTCTGTACAGTCTGGAGCTGTCAATAATACCCCTATGTAGGCCAGACACATGGTAGAACTTTGTGCACACATACATGCACACACCAGAAACATCTGTAGGGCACCGCAACACACACATGCATAACAACCACACATGGCCAACTAGATCACAGGCCCTAACCCACACACATGATGTCATCCACTGGTGCAGCCTAGGCCCCTGGCAAACATTATCACCCTGTGCATATGATGATGCCTTGCCGCATCCCTGTCATACACACCATCGGTGCAGGGACATGCTCATATGGTCTGATGCACAGGCTGAACAGAATAGGGAGATAAGTGTAGATTACAATTGTTGTGTACTGTTGACACGCAGCAGACAGACCATGTAGTACAGCTTTAGAATGCTTCTGTTCACAGTATGTGTCTTGGTAACAATTGTAACAGCATGTTGGTCATGATGTCCTGCTTCCCTCCTTCAGGTCTAATTGCATGTGCCGTTGAGTGTCATTGTTTGCAGTTAGTTTCCCATGTGTAAATGTGGACTACTCACAGGTATGTATGGCAATACCACCATGCTATTTGTAGCTTCAACCTCACTGTTAGAATGGCTGACATTCCAAAGATGTCTACACATCTACTGATCCAGGAGCATGAGAGCGGTGTACTAAGCTACAGTGGCTAGAGACATGACATCCATACCAGGTGACATCACAGGTACAGTTACATGGGGCGGAGAGTTTACATAGCAGTCTAGCTGATGACAAGGGTAGAGGCCAGTTGATAGCTTGAGGATTTGGTTTTAGACAACAACTTTTTTAGTTTCAAAAATGTGTTGAATAAGCAAATTTCAGGAGTAGCAATGGGGGCAAGAGTAGCTCCCGTTTTTGCCAACTTAGTCATGGCCAATTGGGAACTGAAATTCCTAAAGGTACATCCTAGTTTTGGTGAGGTAGACAACTATTATGGATACATAGATGATTTGTTTTTTTTTTTATGGACAGGGAATAACCAGGAATTTGTAGAATTAGTTAAGGATCTAAATTCCACTACTGCTTTTTTACACTTTAAGATTAGTGAATTTGGTAAAACTATTAATTTTCTGGATTTGAACCTAGGAATAGATTAAGTAAGAAAAGTATTCACTAGCAAGATATACAGAAAACCTTACTTTGCTAACCAGTACTTACACAATAACAGTTTGCATTCCCCACATATGAAAAAGGGAGTCATTAAAGGACAGATAATAAGATTGAGCAGATTAACTTCTAATAACAAAGTTTTTCAAAAAGAAGTTTAATTTCTAAGACTACTTTTTCTAAATAGAGGGTATGATTTAGACTGGGTAAGAAAAATTGAACATGAAGTTAAGGTATTAAGAAGTGGGGTTGCTAAGGCTATTTTGCATTCTAAGGATGTGATGGTTGGTCCAGTGAATCATAAGAATTTGAGTAATTCAAAAAGAGAAACAAATGAATACAGAATTTCATTTCCTATACCAATAGTTAGTGAAATGTGGCACATTAAACACATAATAGAGAATAATTGGAGAATAACACTTGGTAACGGAGTTAGTGACTATATTAGGGATAAGATTTACTTATAAAAAACAACTAACATTAAGTACATGTTAGAGTCTGGAAAAGAGAAAAATGGTAGCACTAACCGTTCATGTGCCAACAAAAAGGGCACTTATGGTTGTACTAATTGTAAAGAGTGTAGGTTTATAAGTAATTCATCTTTTGTCACAATAGGGCACTCTAAAGATATTTTTTGGGCCAAAAAGTATTATAACTGTAATAGTGATTATGTAGTTTATGTAGCCACCTGTTTGTCATGTAAAAATTTCTATATTGGCAAGACTAAGAGAAGTCTCAAATGTAGGATATACGAACATTATTTGGCAATAAAGAAAAAAGACAAGACAAATGCATTAGCTAGGCACGCATTGTCATGTAAAGAATTCAAGAAGTTTGAATTTTTCATCTTAGATAATGTGGAGAAGGCTTTATTCGCTGGTGATTTAAACAATGTGTTGGAATGTAAGGAAGTTTTTTGGCAATTGTTGCTGAGTGCGGATAAAGCACCAGGCTTAAATGAAGTCATAAATTTACAATGTTTTTTTAATGTATAGATAAAATACCAATATGTTAAATTCAAGCATTTCAGTGATGTGCATACATATTTAAAAACATGTACATGCTGTTTTAAAATATAACAAATATCTTTTCGTATTTTTAACATCATTGTTACTAATTGGTATGTTTTGTCATTTCCTGTATATGGTAATCAATTAATTATAAAAGGAAGGGGTAGGTATGTAAGTGTTGTTTCTGAAGAAGTTCACAGTATTAAAAAGTGAATGAAAGAGCTAATCCATATTGTCCGAGTTTGGCTTTTTGGATATAAGTTTACAGCTGGGTGTTCCAAGGTAGTCAGTAATGCCTAAAATCGATGGCATCAACAGGGTAGTAGATTGCATCACCTGGAGGGGTTGGGGTCCTATCTGTTCATGAAGGTAGCATACATCCTCACTCCATGGACCAGACAGCCATACAAACATACATACATACACACACTGTGGAATCCACAATTGAATGCACCTATGCCATGCACATACAGATAGCTCACATGTGTGTGATACACACCCCACCCTTGCCTATGTCCTGCTTTCCACAAAGCAGTATGTACAGATCTCTACAACAGTGTACAGGACAGTGAGTAACAATGTCTCACTACTCCCTTTGTATTATGTAGTATATGAACTATATAGTAGTGGGCTTTTTGGAATTAGGCTAGTAATTTACCTAGGTTTCCTAATTATTAACATTTAATCTAGCTAACTTTTTGCTACCATAGTCAGCATGTTCATTCTGGTAAGAAACTAGCCTATCGGGCTAAAAGTGTATAGTTGCTTACTATCTTGTACTGTTTCATTTTCAGCGTGCTAGTCCCTAAACCAGAACATCTTACAGAATGGACTTTAATCTGCATTATAGTCATGCATCCATTATATTGAACTGCTAAAACTCTACCTATATTTGTAATAGTGATTCTAATTGTTTGTACTCGCTTACTGATTAATAAGCTCTTACTGTACTATTGTTGAAACTGACTGATATAACCGAAAGGTTTATTTTCTTTGCACACTCCTGTTACACACCTAAATTGATTATAGAGTATATTCTATTATATTGTTTAACTGACTGGGACCATTTTTTGTTACTTGGCTCAACTGCTAACTTAATTTTTTTTTCTTTACTACTTTCTCTTATTTCTCCCTTTGTCTACCCAGCCTGACAAGCTGCCTGTCCTGCATTAGGGTTAACAACTTGCCCTACCTGATGACCTTGGTTCTCTTGTCTCTTTCTAATATCAAGGAATAGAGGCTACCTTCTCCCCAAACTCATCTCTTTAAGGAAGCCAGAAAGTATGTTTATTACTGTATGTAAAATATATTTTATCTAAACTAATTAGGTATTAAACTTACCCTTCCCTGCCGGGATAGCCAACAGCCTTACTCCTCTCTACTTCTCTACCTCCATCCCTTCCCTCTTGTTGCTCCTGCACTTGACTTCACTTTTCTCACCCTTACTCCTAGATCCACTTTTCCCTCCATGAGCTATTGTAGCAGTACAGTGTTTGCCCACTAGATGGCAACCTTTTCCTTGCACATCTAGCATTCAGCTTCAAAATAGAATATTTTAGGTAACTAGTTTTACCTTACTTGTTTCATTACAGTCCCACTTTACCCTTTTAAATTCACCATAATTCTCTTATCTACCCAACCTACTCAAACTATCATTACCTCTATTACCTCCTTCAGCTACCGCCTCCTAACTTACGTCTAGCAGTCAGAATTCCACTGATTGTTTTCCTCAGGTCTTCTTCCTTTGCTTAGCTCTACCCACTCCGTTCACCCTGCAGGCTCACTCCGCTCCCCTACCCTACCCCCAAATTCTACCCACCCCCACTGCATCTACACTTATACCTCTCTAACCACTCCCACTTACACCATTATCCTATCCCATCCCATAACTCATTACAACATTCCATCTTCTAAGACACTCCTCCTGATTTAACACATACTTCACCCTTTCACTCTCCACCCTTAACTTCGGCAGCACAATGCCTAATCCACCCATATCAACTTACTTCAAATCCCTACTTCTATTTTCAATTCTTCTGTTCCTTTTCACTCATTATACCCTAACTGCCTATGAAAATCTCAGTTACTTCCACCAGCCCACAAAACAAGCATCCCTTCCTGCTTTACCAGCCAGCCTTAAACACACAAACATAACATCTTCTACCAACTATTTCCTCCCAAACTATCGTAGAGTCACCATATTAACTATAAACACCACCAAATCAAGAGAGGACGTAATATACTGAATCCTTCTCTAATCCACACTTATAGACTACACCTTCACCTCCTACTAGATAGTGATATACATCCCAATCCTGGCCCTACCAATATTAGACCTGCTCACCCAGGTAGACCTTCTACCTCTCCACCTCACACCCCTACAAGGCCTCATAACTCCCTCTTCTAATCTCACTTAAATATATGAAGTGTGAATAATAAAGTTACTCACCTTTCTGCCCTACTGGATGTGCATGACTTTGACATCCTTTGCTTAACCGAAATATGGTTAAAACCATCAACCCAAGACTATGAAATCACCCCTCCAGGATATAACATTTTAAAAGTGGATCACCTTAACAAGAAGGGTGGGGGTGTGGCCTTAATATACAAAGCAGGGCTCCAACTTTCACTACTTGATGCTCACCCACCATCCAATACCAACTCTGAAATTCTTATCACTAAGCTACAACTAAATACTTGTAAGTCCATCTACATTTTATGCTCATATCTTCCTCCAGGTAATAACATCAACTCCCTAGAAAATATCCTTTGCTGGCTGTCCACTAACTATCCACAGGAAACCATTGTGCTAGGTGACTTTAATATAGACTGGAATACCTGTAATTCTGATAACCCAAATAATCACATAAATCTACATGGCTTTTCCCAAACTATCACCTCACCTACTCATACCCATAAACCCACCAACAAAGAAACCACCCTAGATTGGATCCTAATAAATACCCAGTCCATAACCTATAATGTAGGTATCCTGCCAGATGTCATTAGTGATCACTCCCTAACCTATATAATTCAGCAAAAGATTAATATACCCTGCCCTATAACTTTTAGAACTACTCACTCAAATAAACATTTCAACCCAGAACACTTCCTAAATGAACTGAGTGTATGCAACTGGGCACCATTAAAACACCTCTAACTTGAGGAAGCTGTGGCATACTTCAATTCCAAGTTCCTTGAAATCCTAGACTACCATGCCCCTTCTTGTACTCTTAGGAACACTACCAAAACAGCACCATGGCTTACTAAGGAAACTAAGAAAAAAAATTTGATAAGAAACAATTCTGGGCCAAATGGCATACCTCTAAACACCCATCTGATCACTTAAAATTTAAACAACTTAGAAACTCTATTAAAGCATTTATAATATCAGACAAAAAAAAACTTCTTCCAACTTCAACATACCAACCATCAAAGTCCACAGAAATTCTGGTCAGGTATCAAGAGACTCATTCATTCAGGCAACTCTAAAACGCCAACCCCATCTGGAATTACCCATGACACTCCCAAACAAATTGCTGAATCCTTCAATAACTTCTTTACTGAAGCTATACAGTCACTTGCTAACTCTCTTCCTCATGTATCCTCTAATCTTCCCTCCTCCTCACATACCTCATCACCCACTTTCCAACTCCACCCTGTCCCCACATCCCTCATCTGTACCCTCCTTCAAAAGCTCAAACCCTCTACCCCCCCAGCAGACCTCTTACCTTCTAAATATCTTCAAATTGCAGCTAAAGTTATTGCCTACCCTATCTCTATCTCTATCCTAATAAATAGAACCATTATTGAAGGTACAATCCCATCCATCTGGAAAGTCTCACATATCATCCCACTACATAAAGGTGGCAACTCAACAGAACTTTCTAACTTCCGTCCAGTTGCCCTCCTCTCTCCATAGCTAAAATTATGGAAAAATGCATCCACCATTGACTATTATATCACCTTCTTCAAAATAGCCTATAAGCCAGCTCTCAGCATGGCTTACGACCTTTCCATAGCACCACTACTGCCCTTCTTTCCTTCTCAGACCACATTAACAAAAATTGCAACAATAATACCCTGTCCTCTGCTATCTTTATTGATCTTTCAAAAGCATTTGACATGGTTAACCATCAGCTACTGCTGAATCTTCTCAAGTCTCTCTCATTTGATACTCAAGCATTACAGTGGTTCAAGTCCTACCAAGACAATAGGCAACAGGCAGTGCTATGGGAAAACACTCTATCCTCCCACCTACCTGCCACCCTTGGTGTACCCCAAGGATCCATTTTGGACCCTTTGCTGTTCTCTGTCTTTATAAATGATCTATCTCTTAGTATCCCCCAAGCTGTAACAGTACAATATGCAGACGACTCCACATTAATATCCTCTGCTACAGGGCCTTCCGAACTGCAGTTCCTCACCCAGAATACCTTTGATCTTGTAGAAGAATGGTTTCTACAGTGGTGTCTCCTCCTTAACCACAAAAAGACTAAACTCTTGCTGTTTACTCCTACACAAAAGTCCATCCCACCTAACTTCTCTATTAAATCTAAAACTGGTACAGTCATATCTCCTGATACTGCTACCAAACTCTTAGGAGTAACTATTGACCACAGCCTTAATTGCGACACTCATATAAACACCACAATCAAATCAGTAAACCGAAAACTAGGCTCCCTCTATAAAATTAAGCCCTTCCTTACTCCCATAGCTAGAACTACTATTGCCCACACCCACCTTATCTCTACTCTCTTTTATGCCTCTCCTACAAAAGCAACCTCCACAAGCTGGCAGTCTCCTACAATAATATTCCCAGCTTTGCTACCAGCTCCCCTTTTAGAACCCACCACTGCCAAAATCTGAAGCAGCTGGGTTGGCTTGAATTGCACAATCAAATTTTATTTCATCAACTAATTATTGCCCATAAAAACCTTTATCACCCAGATAATATACCAATTCTCACAAGTCTAATCTGCCCATATAAAAATCTTACAAACCTACGCTCAGCCAATAAACTTCTGGTATCCAGACATAAACCCAACAATAAAGCAGGAGATTCCCTTTTCTCTAATACTTTGGGGAAAAGTTGGAACCTACTTCCCAGTGAACTTACATTTCTGTCTTCTACTACATTCTTCAAAAAGAAACTTAAACTATACCTTACAAGCCATTGGCTATGTCCCTGTTCAAACCCTGACTAAGACTTTCTCTGTCTATTTTCATCATAATCATTCTTCCCAGGCTACTTACTCACTTTATTGCCACTTTAAGGCCTATACCTTCTAGTTGCACTTATTGTACCAAAAAAAGATGGATTGGACATCTTTCTGTCTCTTGATGAGTTTCTGCCCCCCTACGTACTCTCCCAATCCTGTTTTTAACTAGTCTGTTCTTCTGTTCCTTACTTATAACTTTGAGATGGGAATCTCCCATATCCTTCTGAATACTTTCTTCCCACAGTATTCACAAAAAAAAAAAAAAAAAAAAAAAAACCCACAAAGGATTATCTTATCTTATATTTTGTTCTATTTTTCTGTTCCATCATGTATGCTAAATTACCTTAAACACCTGTTTTAGTTTGACAAGCTATCTGTATCTGAAGTTTAATGTTCTGTAACTGAATTTTTAATGCTCTTTGTGTTTATCTGTTTTATGTGGAGCTTTTCTCCCCAGGCCTCTACTGAAAATGGACATATATCCAGTTAGACTAGCCCAGTCAACAAATGTAAAATAAAATAAATAAAATAAAAATAAAAAATGTATTCCCCACCATACGTGGCATATATGGACACACAAGCAAACACACATGGCAGTACTGTGAATCAAACACCTGCTATCTTATGATACGTATGACAGATATGCAGCAGTATTGCCCACATTACAATGTGTACCAAAGCTACCTTTGACAATTGTGCTGATATATGCACATGGGAGGCCTTAAGTCTTACAGGTGTCAAGTGATTTACAGTCAGTGACACTCTGACCGCTGTGTAGGTTGTATGCATTCCCCTTCAATTAACAGAAACATAGCTTAGTGTTTGCACATGTTATTGTAGGACTGCTTGTGACACACCTGTGAGCTATCCTCAGCAAACATCCATCTGCAAAGATGGCCCATCACTTAGTTATGTCCACACATCCATCCATACCTGATATACATCTTACCGTACTGTCAGTATATCATCATATACAGTTGGCAATGATGGGGCTGCATTGCAACTGCATGTTGTAGTAAGACACATGTCACCAGCTACTGCACACACACGGTAGCTGAACGCACACCACTACATGTACATGTGTGTAGGTCCTACATTCCTGTCATTTAGCCATGTTTGTAGGCATTGCAATTGGTGGACATGTGTGAGGACATACATGACACATGGACTGTTGTATGATATGATAGTTGTCATGGGTAACCAGTACAAAGGGAATGTTAACTCAGTCAACACTGATATCACACCTTATGTATTGTTAGCATTCAACAGCCATGGACCTACCTTCCATGTGCATGTGTGTAATTGCTGTAGCCACCTGTCTGCACGAAGGACAGCAACAGCTATGCTACATATGTGTTGTGTGTGTGGCATGTACATATCCACGGCAGGTACATGTATGTCATATCCAAACATGAGGGTGTTTACTGGTGTACAGCAACAGTCATCTGTTACTGCTGTATATGACCCAGGGCCCCTGTTATGTGTACAGCCGACCTGGTTGTGAACAGTGGTATCATTGCATTGCATAACACATGATGCAACTGTGTCAGTACATGGCTAGTCTGCACAGTTGATGTAGAGCTAGGTACAGTCCACTGGTCATGGGTCACATGGTGTTGTACTATTATACTATTATATGTTCTACCACATGTATGGATGTGTGTTGCTGGTCCAAGGACATGGTGATGTCTGAGGGCTACATCCTAGAATGCGGCTTTTGACACTGTGATCTGCACCTGACACATCTGTGATGCCTTTTGAAAGTGTACTGGTCAGTGCATGTGAGTGGCCTTCATGTACGTGGGGACAGCACCACCTGGTGTGGTCCGTACCTGTATTATGGCCCACATGTCTGTATCCAAGGTATACGGTGGTAGTGCTATTGTGCACAACTGAGCCTTCAGCCAGGTGTTCCTCACTGCACAGATGTCAGTATTCCCCATTGTTGGATCTACATTGGGCAGCTGTGATTACAAACGCTACACATCTAGCACTGTTTAGCATACACATACAATGCAGATATCCTCTAGGTGTCAGGGTGTTAACCTGGTCTCAGGACATTCGACTATGAATGGCACTATATGGGCAAATTAGCCACTCCTGGCAGGACATCACCACGGGTGGTAGTAGTGTGCCAGGTTTAGAATGGTACATCTAAGGTGACGGGCTATCGACACTGGAGTCCATTACAATGTGTTGTTCACGTCTAACTGTAATAGCATGGCCACTGTGCCCTTCCGTGTTTAGAATCAGAGTGCATACAAAACAACCCTGTGCTACTAAGTGTGTGAGCATGCCCAGTGACACCTTGTGTCAGTTTTGTGCCTCTATGTGTATGGGCATGGCCATTGTAACCCTGTATAGTGATAGTAGTCGTCCAGTCAACAGATGGCCATGCCCCACTTCAGGATGGGTTCCTACATTGAACACACAGGTTCACAGGTATGTACATTGTAACTGCCAGCATCCGTGTCGATGTCCGCATTCCTAGAAGGTCATATTGACAGTCTTGAAAAGTGAAGTGTCTGTGGGTGGCTCATATCTATGTAGTATTGTAATAGTGGTCCATAGATAGACAGTTGTCCTGATCCCACCACTGGCGTGTGTTTGTCTCCGTCTGCCTGGGGACAGAATACAATCCCTATCGCCATCTTTGCCAATGCTGATGATGTCACCCACCTAGAAGTACACCTCTGGGAGTGCTGTGTCCCAGTAATCTTGGTAGCGCATTCTGTAACTGCGTAATGCTGTAGTGTGATAAGGTAGTTAGGTTGGTGTTTTAATCCCAGCCATGCCAACTGTGTGTGTGTGTGTGTGTGTGTCTCCGTCTGCCTGGGGACAGAATAAAGCTTTTAGACTGCTGACACTCCATACAGTCCCTATCGCCGACCTTACCATTGCTGATGATGTCACCCACCTAGAAGTACACCTCTGGGAGTGTTGTGTCCCAGTAATCTCAGTAGCGCGTTCTGTAACTGCATAATGCTGTAGTGTAATAAAGTAGTTAGGTCGGTGTTCTAATCCCAGCCATGCCAACTGTGTGTGTGTGTGTGTGTGTGTGTTTCTCCGTCTGCCTGAGGACAGAATAATGCTTTTAGACTGCTCACACTCCATACAATCCCTATCGCCGACTTTGCCATTGCTGATGATGTCACCCACACAGAAGTACACCTCTGGGAGTCTTGTGTCCCAGTAATCTTGGTAGTGCGTTCTATAACTGTGTAATGTGTAGTGTGATAAGGTAGTTAGGTGGGTGTTCTAATCTCAGCCAAGCCAACTGTGTGTGTGTGTCTCCATCTTCCTGGGGACAGAATAATGCTTTTTAGACTGCTCACACTCCATACAATCCCTATCGACGACTTTGCCATTGTTGATGATGTCACCCACACAGAAGTACACCTCTGGGAGTCTTGTGTCCCAGTAATCTTGGTAGCACGTTCTGTAACTGCGTAATACTGTAGTGTGATAGAATAGACAGGTAGGTGTTCTATTCCAAGGTATGACGTGTGTTTTTGGCAGTCATATCCTATGTGTTGGTGTCTGTGAGTGGCTAGCTACTGGATGTTTTGAGGAGCGTGTTTTGTTGTTTTCCTATATAGTGGCCATAAATGTCACAATCGGCCAAGAGACTGGGTTGGCAAGACATACATATACATTCGGCAATACATCTGGTGAGTAATGTCAGCAGCCCTAATTTTACCCTTAATAAAGTCTGAACCCATGTGATGCACAGAAACATACTTGCCTTGATATTAACACCAGTACATAACGCAGGAGGCGCATGTGGTTTTCTTTTCATTCTTGTCTAAAGCTTTGGTGTCACGTGGTCCGCTGTTGAGATATACATTCTATATCTACGTATGTGTGTGTATATGTATATGTGTATATATATATATATATATATATATATATATATATATATATATATATATATATATATATATATATATATATATATATATATATATATATGTGTGTGTGTGTGTGTGTGTGTGGACATTAGCACACATAAATCTACATGATGGAATACATGTCCTATACTGTTGAATGCCTGTGCTGAATGATCTGTACGTGATAACCACAGATGTATGTATATCTGCCATGGCTTAGTGGTAAAGCACATCATCTGTAGTGTGCAGGGTCCGGTTTCGAGCTGTTCAGAGGTCGGTTGTTTTGTTGCTGGGAAGAACAAGGGACATTGAATACGGTGATAGTAAGGTGCTTTTAACCAGTTGTGTGCAGGTCTGCGCAACAGTAAGCAGCGTTTTTTTTTGGGGATGCTCAGTATGGGTCATGTAACTATGCATTAGAAGACAATACTATGTGAACGAGGTGGAAAATAGTGAATCCCGTTTATCCCCAGAGTGTGATGTAGATCCCAAAAGTGTAAGTGTATAGAAAGCCGGGTGCAGGACTCGAATATAGGTGAAAGCATGGGGGATGTGTGTCAGGCATGCTGTACGTAGATTGGAGCCCTGTGTCTTGGGATTGCTCCTGGCTTAGCACACCTAAGCTAGGGGTGTGTCTATACCTGCCTAGTGCAATTGGGAGGGACACCAGCAGTATGAGAGTAGTCAAGGTGAACAAGCTGGGCAAACAGGTGATAATTATCACAATCAACAGATTACAGGCCTAGCCTGGCCCAGAACACTATGATAAAGTGAGCAAGCACCATACCCTCAGGTTTTTCCACACTCTACACCACTGGTGTATACATGCAGGGAAATTTTACAAAACAATCTAACGAAATGAGAAGGGCTGCAGCAGGCAACATAAACCAACATGTGCAGGAGGCTGAGGATGGTGAGGATGTGAATGCTGCCGAACAACCCTCAGTGAGGAGACAGAGAAGACTGTACAGACCCAGGGTAACCTACCAGGGGCTACATGAGCTGGAGATAGTGGAGCACTATGGGGTGGACAGAGACCTCCTACAGCAAATTGTTGAGCTGTGCCGGCCACACCTGACACATCGAACAGGCCGAGGGGAACCCATCCCAGTGGATACCAAGGTATGTCTAGGCCTAGGTATATTAGCCACAGGTACCTCCCAAAGCACAACTGGGGATATCATGGGGATCTCACAGGCATCTTCATCCAGGGTATTCCACCAGTTCCTGAATGCCATGTCACCATATGCCAGTGAGCACATACATTTCCTCAACACATGTGAGGTGTTGACCAGCAATATGCGTCTCTTCCACCAAATGGCAGACTACCCTGAGGTAGTGGGTGCTATAGCCTGCACGCAAGTATGCATCAAAGCACCACCCGGTGAGCAGGGTAGGGTCTACATTAACCGCAGGGGCATCCCCTCCATTAACTGCCAGGTTGTATGCGATGCCCAGGACATTATACTGAATGTGTGTGTGCTGGCTACCCTGGAAGGTATGACGATTCCAATATATGGCATCTGACACAGCTTTACCACAGCTTTGTCAATATGGACATCTCCTATGGTCACCTAGTGGGGGATGCTGGGTACCCACTGGAGCTGTGGCTGATGACACCCATCAGAAATGCACACACACTTGAGCAACTATGCCATAATGAGGCACATGCACAGGCCAGACATATAATAGAGCATGTGTTTGGGATGCTCGGGTCACGGTTCTGGTGTCTGGACACATCCGGTGGAGCCTTGCAGTATTCACCAGCTACATGCACCCACATTGTTATGGTATGTGCTATGCTACACAGTATGATCCTGCGGAAACAGTTGCAACAGGAACAGCATGAGGCAGGGCCACACAGCCCCCCACTAATGCCAAGGCCTGTACAGGCACAGAGTGACTCGGAGGAGGCACAACCTGAGCCGGACCCAGTAGGCAGAAGAAGGCGTGCCCAGTATGACCTGGCCTAGGCAAAGAGGCAACACATAGCATATGCACTGACACAGTAGGTACCCAGGGGATGCCACCATCTCTGACTCACACAGACAGTAAAAGGGATGCCAAACATGAAACTACCTGTGCTCAGCCATGTATAGGATGTGCACTATGTTCATCCAACATAGGCAGCCCTCCAGCATCATCCTCAGGTCTGGCACACCCTCAAGGTAAGTCAATCAACCTACCAATTGGCAGTTATATTAGAATGTGTTGTTACCTGTAGCTATGGTATGGATGTGAGCATGCAAGGGAATTTGGTGGCCAAATGTTAAGGCAGCAGACAGTAGACGTCCATAGTGGCACCATGACATCTGTAGCACATACCGGGGTCACCATAGTAACCAGTAGTACACAGGGTGTCATAACCCACTGTGGGTAATGGGCTGAGCATCATGTGTGTCCATACAGCCCACACAAGTCTCAACCAGCTGGACAGGTGTAGACCAACACAGACAAATGCTGTCCTATGGCCTCTGAATATGCCCAGTCGATGACCCCCCCCATAGACCCACACAGACAGACTACAGCAGGCCAGGCAGTTGGATGTAGGTTGTGAAGGCTAGGATGTCTGAAACTAATATGTTGGTAATTAAAGCTAAGATCTGGAGTACACTGGTATGCCTCTAGCCAGCACAATAGGTAGGTCTACACATTGAAATGGAGTACCTGACATACCAGTACAGTAGTAGCAAAAGTGTACAAGTGTCAGGTCTGCCCCCTTCCAACATACACATATAACAACAGTCAGGTGCGCCCCCCCAGTGCTGTGTAGGAATGTGGATACAGTCGGATGTCCCCCCACGCTGTGCAGAAATGAGGCAACAGTCAATGCCACATGACTGATGGATACACTGCAGACACAACATGTCACCTGTCAGTGTAAACGCAGAGGTCGGCACCATAGTACTGATTACCTGGACATGTAACATGCGATACAGTTGGCCATACTGGACATGTTCAAACACATGAAGGTATGATGGCAATGTCAGTCGACAACATGCAGAATGGTCATACTGGGCATGCTCACACATGTAAACACAACTCAGCCAGGTCTGCAAACACCAGTGGTCCGGACATATCTGCCAGGACATTGCTATACTGTTGGATGATTGTACTGTATGGTATGTGTGTGGTACTGTCTATTGTCTGTATATTTGCCGTGGTGTATTGGTAATTCACATTAGCTGTGTGCACAGGGTGTTGCTACCAACACTTGCAAAGGACAGTTATTTGTTTGCGGCCAGAACAAGCCCATTGGATACAGAGTGAGTAAGGCACATTGAAGCAGATGGGAGTGGTTGTGCGTGGGTTTGCGCGGTGTTAAGCACTGCTGACCTCTGGTTACAGCTTCTTACACTTGGTTAGACTCCACATTACTTTACCAGTGCAATACTCGCATACTGGTAGCCAAACACGCTTACACCCACTCGCTCCCTCACTTGCACATGCACCGACATTGGTGCTTGCATGTGTCACTCACGCTGGGTGGGCGTGATCCCTTGTGATGCCTATTACATCGGACTATATGACTACAGTATCGGGTATGGCTGACCATTAGGCGACGGCATGGCGTTCGACCGTACAGAATCGGCGGCATGTCCAGTGAGTTAATCATATTATATGTGTGCTCCTCATACAATCTGCTCCCATCTGGCTGATACATGGGAACTGATACTATGCAATGCAGACAGGTAAATGTGTTTTGGGACCCACATCCATCTGCCAGGTCATGCTACTGCATACCTATTGTAGGTTTGCCACCTTTTAAATTGGCCGGGGTGAGACTTTAGGATTAACACCTACTTTGTGTGGGACACTCCCTCCTTAGGTGTATGTGTCATGCGAAAATAATCAAGACATAGCAAATGTCCTAACTACAGGACAATATTATATTCTACATTTCTCTAATAGTTGCATGTAACAGTTATTGTATATATGACATACATTTCTATATGTTATGTGAAGTAGCATGAGCAACTGGACTGCTACTAGACTAAGCTTTTATTTGTGCTAATACGTATAGTTCTGTACTATGCACGGCTGTAGGTATGTTCTTACGTCTGACATTTCTAAGGAGCAGCTCACACTTTGGCCATTTGGAAAGGTGGCAGCCCTATAGGACCTATATGTAGAGATGTCAGATTTGGCAAGGCAACACATACCCACAGCCAGTAGAAAATAGACTACTTCACCGGTTTGCATAATTAAAGGTTATTCTTGTAGCACTATAGTTGCAAATACTGTTTCCTATAACATCTAGGTGTTTCAGATACAACATAATCATTTTACGTAACCACTACAGACAATATATGGATTCTTTGCCCTAAATCACAGGCCATGTGCCATAATAACATTTATTTTGCAGGACACACCTGCCCAAAGGGGAATGTCCCTCGCAAAGGTGAACAGGTGGTAACTCCAACCTATTATGCTATCATCTACATAAGGCAGTCGGCAGAATATACACTTTCCCTCACTAGCAGACCTCACATACGAATGGGGGAGAATGAACGCTGAATCAGGGACACTGCATAACACCCTCAGGGACACATTTAGATGATTGGTACTATTAATCTGACACATTGACAGTCCCAGAGAATATGTATTCATACAAATTTGTCGAGGTACATGCTGTTTATGACTCATACATGCTGTCATTAGTCATTATGTGTATTCTGCCACCTGTCCACCTAATATCACTAGTTCTGGAAGGATTTAGTTGGGACTGTGTTAGATTCTGATTCGTAATCACGGATGTCCATGATAATCGGATACAGTTCACTGATATAGCCCCTATGTGTTCCCCCAATGGTTTACTGACTATCCAGTAGATGGGCTCTTAAGGTCTGGGAGGTATGGGCATCTGCTATACCCACATAGGAATATTAATTACTTCCACGGGGCAGGCCTAATACATCTCTGCCAACCAACACCTGCACATTTAGGCCCATTATTGCATACCCATGATTCCCCTACCTGACACCCCTCTACAGCACTCATCCTTACTGTGAGCACAGCTGGGGTATGAACACACCCCTACACACTTCCCACTCTCCCCGTGTCGGGACACATGCCATACGTTTTGTCAACCCATGTGTTATCAAAGTTGCACAACCTACTGTTCTGTGTACAGCTACATCCTGGTCGCGTCAATCATCACAGGTTCGCCTACAAGGCAAATTTTTGGTGTCCCGCAAGGGTCCCATGATCCATGTTTAAAGTGTAGACCTTGCAGATCTCTCCCACTGGTATCTCCCTGCCGGTGGTCTAGAAAGCAGCGGTGTATTTACCTCTATTGTGTGTCTGTATGTCTCACCGGCCTAGCTGGGGGTGTGTGGGAGGTAGACGTTTGTTTATTGGACCTCCCACTAACATATGCCCGGTCTGACCATATGTTACCGGTAATTGCTGTAACGTAACCAAGGTATGTATATGTGTATATTTACAGTAACATATATATATATATATATATATATATATATATATATATATATATATATATATATAAATTTTTTTGTGTGTATATATGTGTGTGTGTGTGTGTGTGTGTGTGTGTGTGTATATATATATATGTATGTGTGTGTGTGTGTGTGTGTGTGTGTGTGTGTGTGTGTGTGTGTGTGTGTGTGTGTGTGTGTGTATATATATATATATATATATATATATATATATATATATATATGTGTATGCATGTATGTATATATATATATATATATATATATATATATATATATATATATATATATATATGAATATATATAAATCTGTGTGACCGTTGACCGATACATTTCCCACTCATACACACTTACACATGCGTATTGGGTTTTATATATGCTTCACCAGCATACTATTGCCTTAGTCATTATGACACCGACACTTCACTCCGGTTATCTTGTAATCAGTATTTAGCACGTTATACAGCGGACATATGTCACAATATGTTCATGTACGGATTACCGATGGTAATTGGGATGCGATACAGTGTCATCTGACCTGTTCCTCGTCTGCACAGCCTATTATTCCAGCTACTGTCTTTGTTTGTATGTGCACATTCATATTATTTATGTCAATAAATGGAGTGCATGTGTTACAGAGAATGTACTTCAACATATTGTTGTCTGCATTTGCATATGCATATATACCTTTTACGTACTAGCTGACCTACACGGGGCAGTCCATTAGAACTAGCCCAACCAACCCTTGCACTCCTGGATCCATAATCGCATACCCATAGTTCCTCCACCCCACCCGTGTTGAGTTTCCACGCATAACAGCCATTATCCACTTGATATCGCAGCCATAACACACCTTTACACATTGCCCTCTCCAGTGCGTTTGGGGCCCTGCACACATGTTGTACTACCTCGTGTATTCACAGGGTCTCCCGCCATTCATATTTGCACATACGTGCCTTTCCTGGTGTTATGGATTACGGCCATTTGTGGTTTACAAGTGTAGGAGGTCCCAACATGGACTACATTCCGTCTGTGTGTAATGTAGACGTAGCAGTTCAACGATGTTATGCCCACTGTAGAACCTTGCCTCTGGTGTGAATAGCGGTACTCTGCTCACTCTTGGGCAGCTTTATCTGACATATGCTGCAAGCACTATATAATACCTTAGTTGCTCTTGATTCCCTTCACAAACCTTGTGTATGCTTTATTCTTACGGCGTTCATTCTTCAAATATATATATATATATATATATATATATATATATATATATATATATATATATATATATATTTCATGTCTGTGGATATATATCTATACACACACACATATATATATAAATATATATATATGTGTGTGTCTGTGTGTGTGTGCATATATATATATATATATATATATATATATATATATATATATATATATATATATATATATATATATATATATATATATTACATCTGTACATAAAAATATACATTTGCTATGCTGGGAGCTGCTTACACCCGTGCAGGCGCACTTGCATATGCTTACTGTGAGTTACATATGTTTACTGCCGCCTATTTGTGCTTACGTGTGCCTTATTCATTATGACAGTACCACTTTGATTGAAGAAATCCGGTTAATGGCCCCATGCAAAACACACGTTCCCCTTTACATGTTTAAATGTTGGCTTTACAGCACAGCGACATTCATTCCATAAGGAATATATGTGCTATAGTCGAACTTGAACCGGGAATGCCTTTACATTAGGCGGATGCTCTAACCACTACACTATTGGTGTTCTGCTTCATTTATATGTATACCCATGGTTCATAGTTGCCCAAACACACGCCTCAACACTTCACTTACACAGCAGGCATCCATTCTCCTGCTGGGAAAACCACAGTACTACGCATGTCCCATTCCCTATTCCCTACTGCTCTGGACCCGTGCTGCATGTTTACTCACTCCGAGGATATTCAGAACTCCAAAGCTTATAGTCCTGGCACATGCATGTGTTTGATTGTCAGGGTGTTCATGTCGTTCTCCGGCTTTAGGCTTGTTCGACTGGAGACCGGAACAGCCATGTACCTGTTTGAAAGTCAGAATTAGCACGTGGACAGAGTTAGTCCCAATGTTACCATTCTATCTCTGTTTACAGACACAGGGGTTTGCCCACCTCTGATCAGCTTGATATGTCGGCACTACATAATAAGGGGTGGGGGGCGTTCCGCTTGTTTCCATACTGTTGAATGTCCGCTGTGCATCCCCGCTGGCTTTACCTCCCTATATCCAATGGACATTATTCTGGCCATCACATACAATTAGCGGCCCTTGCATGGCTTGGACCCAGAAACAGACACACCTTAGTCATCGGTTTGACCACTACACCATCCATGGTACATTCCGCATGGATAGTAGCTAGGATATATGACTTCACTACAGGTATTCAACAGTACTGGCAACAAATGTGACAGTTGGTTGGTCTACATATGTGTACGGACCTCTCAACCACTCAGGGACTAATTTCAACAGTAACAGTGACAAGGCAAGGACAAATCAGGGACAATCACGGACACTTTTAAAATATTAGTACTATTAACTTGAAACATTGACAGAATCAGAGCATATGTATTAATACTTATTTTTTGAAGTAAAAGACGTCTATTACTCTTAATTATTGTCATTATTCATTCAGTTTAATTCACCACCTTTCCTCCAAAGGTCACTGGTTTTAGGGGGGATTAAGAGGCTGGCCAGTTATTGTGCAAATGCTCTGACCATTGGTAGGGTTCCCACCTTTTCAAATGGCCAGGATGGGATATATTCGGGCCACACCAGATTTTTCAGGCCAACACATACCCATGGTCTGTACATGATTTAGAACTTTACTTATTTTCCTAGATGAGAGCTTATTCTTGTAGCAGTTTAGTTGCTTATTCTGTTTCTTGTAAGATTTACATATTTTACATACAGAAATAACTGTTTTATGCAACTGTTACATGAAATATGGTACATAATTATTTCCTACAATCACAGGACATTTGCCATTGTATAATTTTTGGTCAGGATACACCTACCCAAACAGGGACTGTCCCTCACAAAGTGGGACAGGAGGTACCCTGCTTACATCAGCACCTTAATCACCCTTTATCCAACTGCCACTATGCGAATGTGTAAAGTTTATATTCTCGATAATGCATGTGGGGAGCCGTGCATCATGGTCAGGTGTTTAATCCCGGGTAGTAGGTTCTGCATGACCGGCTGGAGGCTGAGCAGTCTCGTGAACCACTACTGCACAACTTGTGTCCAGATGTCTACAGGACTGGACATCGTGTCATGACACCAAGTCTGATGTTTACACGGGATACTTATCCCATGAGGGATATCCAAAAATTGAACAGATCAATAAACTTTGATATTTTTGGATTTACAAAAATGTGATAGGGTCATACATGCAAGGGATACATAGTTTGCAATCCTGAGACTGCCTAGGGTGAGACTGCCTACTAGATATGAGTAGTGGTCACTATGTGCAGATATGGCTGCGCCAAGCTGGCAGCCTGAGTATGGCTGGATTTGGTGGATGTTCAGGAATGGGGGGGGGGGTCTATGTGCTGTAGAGGGGATGATGGGTATTCAATTATGCATCCAGGTGTGTTGTGGTTGAATGGCTCAGTTCAGGCCAGACCATTATGTGGGTATGTGCCGGTGACATTTCTGTACATGTGTATTGCACATTTTAATATGCATATGTTTGTGGGATTGTGTTCTGCAGTATGGCCTATCAGGTTGTATGGCGGATGTGTATGTTTGTTCTTTGTGTTTCTTTCTGATTCACCCACTGCCCACTCATACACCTCTAGTTCACCTATTGTGCATCCAACACAGTCTCCCCTTGGCGAATTATTACATTATCCATCCCCCCCCACACCCATATTCAACACACTCCATCCATCCCTTCTCTGGTTGATGGCCCATGGCATGGTCAAGGGGACACATTGCATACACTACATATCTCTGGTACCTGTATGGTTGTGAGGACTACCCTAGCATTTTTCACCTTCCACATGCTGTACATCACACACATAGGTACACGCAAATACTTATCTTTCATAACATGGTAGGTATACCCAGGTAATACCTGTTCATCTTTAGCCCATCATGACAAGAACCCCCTGAACCGCAAATGGGCAGATTTTGGGCAAATGCTCTGACCATTGGTAGGGTTGCCACCTTTCATATCGCCAAGATAGGATATATTCAGGACACACATCAGATTTTACAGGCCAACACATACCCACGGTCAGTACAACGATTAGTACTTTTGTTTTATGCCTAAATGTAAGCTTATTGTTGTAGAAGTTTAGCTGCTTCTTCTGTTTTGCTTACTTGCTTATTCTGTTTCTTGTAACATGTAGGTATGTTACATATGGAAATAACTATTATATGTGACTCACCAAATGATAAAAAGTTCCGGGATGCACGAAAAATACTAGTAACCAAAAGTAATGCACCCAGTAGCCATCAAGAACAACTAATGGATTTTGTTGGTGTTTGATTCAAATAAAGTGGAGTTTTCCTTGATGGCTACTGGGTGCATTACTTTTGGTTATTGTATGTGACTATTAAATAAGATGTGGGACATAATTATGTCCTACGATCGCAGGATATTTTACGTTTATAATGGTTTTGGTATGGACACAACTGCTCAGAGGGGGACTGTCGCTCACAATGTGGGACAGGTGGTAACCCTGACCACTGGGCTAGACTTAGCTATTGGCGGCATGCTAACACAATGCGTTTCGCTTCCACTTGGTATAACTATCAACACTGCAATAGAATACGTGCATGGGGTTTTAAATGTCATTTGTTCAAGGAATGGGGACTCAATATTCAGCTACGTGCATTTGTGTTTGCTTCTTATTTTTGTGTTCGCAAAACTGTCTTGCATGCTTTGCATATGTTTCAGTATCCACAGACACTGACAGGTGTGATTACTATTGGAGGCAGGCTGTACTATTCAGCATTTTAGGTTGCACGTAAACAGCTGACATGTCCACGCCTCCGTGTGGCGCTTAGACACGCCCCATGCACTCGCTCATGTTTCCTATGCACATGGCTGTGGCGGCAGCATGCCTTCATTAATATGCATATGGCACTACTGCGCCATCTCTATGCCGCACGGTCGGCGCAAGCCTAATGCCATCCTTGTGCCGAGCTTCATAAATCCTGGGGGTTGTGTGTGACGCTACATGAACGAAAGTGCTACACTATTTTGATTAGTTTGTTAGTCTATCTTTTAAAGTCTTTTTTTGTAGTTGTTCAATTGTTACACTTCGGCATTCACCATGATTAGAATTTACATATTTCCAATACCTTAAAGCAACTAAAATGAAGTCAAGGGACTCTTCACTTACCCATTTGTTAACATCTGATTGGAGACTGACAAAATCAGCAAAGAAACAAAAACTCACACACACACACACACACACACACACACACACACACACACACACACACACACACACACGCACGCACACACACGCACACACACGCACGCACACACACACACACACGCACACACACACACACACACACACACACACACACACACACACACACACACACACATACACACACTCACACACACAAGAAAATCATAAACGAGTTGAAGGGGACTATAATCCATAATTTCCTCCATACTCCCTGTTGCAAAAGAGGAATTCCTACTGCAAAAGGCAATAATAGGATGATGGATGATTATACCTCAGCAAAGGTTATTATTTATGATCCCCCTTTCTTTACATCCGACAGAGACATTTTTCACCACTGCATCATTTACAAGCAAGCGTGAGTATAAGGACTTTGACTTTAAGCCAGTGTGACAAGATATTTCTTCCATACATGCAAGTTTATAAATTCATAAATCCAAGATAATTGTGTTCTTGGGCAGATACCAACTAGGAACACAAATGCCTTCAAGCTGAATTTAGACCTAAATTCAGTGACCCAAAGTTAAATGGTTAAGTATTCTACAACTCTAATGTTTGCAGGAAGCCTGTTACACAGTCTGGGAATTTATTGCGTAATGGATTTGTTGCACCTAATAGGGTTTCATAAATTAAACTTGAGTTTTCTAAAGTCATGCCTGAGAGAACTGGAACCAGTATATAACTACATTCTAAATAAGGCTGCTAGTATTGAATTGTTCATTATGCTAAATTGTTTTCTACTTGCTCTTTACCTGTTTGGTTCTTTTTTTTTTTTAAGATGAGGTTAACAACTTGTTAATCTTGGTAGTCACATTTCCCACTATGAAGAGATGCACATGTTCTTCTCTTGGCTCTCCTTGCTTTCAAATTAAGTCCCTTCATCAGATGTTCATTTGTTTAATTGATATTTAAAATGTTTCAAGCCTATTTTCTAAAGCATACATAAAATATGGATATATCATGTTGGTTACCTATGAAAAGATCAACCAGCTGAAATATCGAACACCATATGGTGGAGACCATATGGTCGATATTTCAGAAGATCGATCTTTCCAAAATGTTAAAAAAACAAAACAACAAATAAATAGAGGCTGTTACAGCAGGGGGGCAAGCCCCCTGCACCCCCCATGTGAGGGGCTGCACCCCCTCACCCCCCTACTTAAATATACCAACTCCGAGACCATGCTACACTGACAATACAGCACGGAACGGGAAGTTTTCCTATTCCCTGCTGTAGCGTGATCTCTGCTATAATGTCTTCTATTTATTTGTTGTTTTGTTTTTTTTAACATTTTGGAAAGATCGATATTCTGAAATATCAACCATATGGTCTCGACCATATGGTGTTCGATATTTCAGCCAGTTTATCTTTTCATAGATAACCATCATGTCATATTCCTAATGAGAATATAACCTAGAAAAAGGGCAACAGCTAAATTTATTAAAGGAGAGCTGTTCCCATGCATAACACTGCTAAGAGTAAATATGTGTTCACCATCCTGTAAACAATAGTATGATATATAGGCATATGTATAAGTTGAAAATGTAGAGTGTACTTCAGTCCAGTACAAGGCCTAGAGAATTTTTGTTTAGAATGTTCTCATCAAATGTAGATTAGCAATAATATATTTGTTTCTCCTAAGGTTGCTGTTAAACTAAGTCATACACAGTCTAGGCAACAGGCATGCAACACTGACATTCATCTATAGTATGTTACTCCATATTTTCTTCTTAGAACTGCATAAACTTGTGTGAGCATGTGCAAAGTCACATTCCTTATGTTTGTGCGTGTTGCTGCTCAGTGGCGGCTGGTGACTTCAAATCACAGGGGGGCTGCAGGAGACAGCTGAATGGGTGGGGTCAATGGGGAGGGGGTGTGGTCAACCAGAAAGGGGAGGAGCTATGCACAAAACCACAAAAAACTAACTTTAATTAAATACGCTGCCCTGGGTGGCAAACCATCATTATGAAAGTCCAATCAAGACAAAAATAAGTGTAGAAGAATAAAAATATTTCAGTGCATTGGCTGCATGACAGCTTACTTAATATCTAGATGGAAACAAAAGGTTGTGAGGCATGAAAAAATAAATTACTTTTTAAATACATTACTGGAATGCCAGTCAAAATCAAGTATAAGCAAAACCAGAAGCACTCAACTCAAACCACTTCTCCTTGCACTGCAGTCCTAATTATAATACATTCAGCTTTATTAAAGTACCAAGTAACATGCTGAAAGTAGAAATCTATGTGATGCCCCCACTTGTAAAAATGTTTCTTATCCAAAAAAGACCTGCTGCCTGACAACTTGTTTCATGGGGAAAACATGATAAAAGTAAAAAATGAAAAGCAAACAAGAAACAAGCACAAGATACATTGCTTAAAGGATTACTGTACAGGTTATGGACCACACATGATTGGCATTCTGTTTAGTTTACGGGTAAAGTCTGTAGAAATGACTGGAAGTCTCCAACAAGTGTAATGAGCTTTTTAAAATAATGGAATCCTGTCCTTTAATACCCAAGGCTTATACACTATCTAGTCAAGTATTCTCTGCATGGCAACAACAGAAAGGCTTTCAATGTTGGCAATTCTTTAACAGTATGCTTATTAAAGCTTACTTGCATCTTACGATCTCAGACAAGCTTACCTTATGGTCATTAAAGCATTGCTACTTAAAAACACAGAGCAACAGGCACTTTGAGTAATAAGTATAAATCAACAGTACAAAAATATGACAGAAACCAGACCATTCTGCAAAATCAAGGACAGATGAAAAGCCACTGTAGTACTTATGCAGTGTGTCCTCCCATCCAAGCTAGATACAACTACTCCTTGCCTTGCTTGGACACATTCAGAGTCACTACATGGGAAGTGGGGTGCAACAAGCATGTCACAATTTGAAATCTCTCTGGCTGACTGTGATGGCCCTGACACATTTGTCATACCTCTCAACCTCAAGAGCAAGAAATCTGGACAAAGCCATACACAGAAGTGGGACAAAGGCCCAACAATAAGGACAATTTTAAATATTGCTCTAATAAACTTAGAAAGATAATATAATAGGTCTTGCATTAGTATGAATTTTCTGAAGGGTATAAAATCTGAAACTCAAATGTCTGTCATTTTCTAACTTCAGTCTTTAGTGATGTCACTAATTTGCCAAAAACACAATTTTATGAAAAATGGACAAAAACGTGATGCAAAAATATAAAATAGACACACAATACAGCTGCTACCTGTCAAAGAAGGGACACTTTAATATTAGTATTGCTACCTTGAGCAGCTGACAAAATATAAAAGAATCTACATGCATTTCAAGTAATCTATAACTTTGATTATTACAGTTATTTCTTAATTGTAAACCCTCCATGTTTTCTTCCAAAATTGCTATTTTGCGGAGGGATTATAAGGGGGAAGAGCAACATTTTGAGCCAAAAATTGGGGACAGTTGAGAGGTTGGCTATGCCTAATTCTATAAAGCAATTTATTTGCATGTACCTCTCAACCTGTTAATGCAGTAAATCTGAACAAGGCCAAATATATTGGGGGACATATAAACAGTACTAAAAATTGCTCTTGTATAAATTGAGACAGTTGATAGAACAGCTCTTACTTTAACATGCATTTTTCTGAAGGTTATGAAGTCTGAAACTTAGAGTGACTTCTGGCAAATCATTTAGGAATTAAAACTACAAATTTTATGAACAAACCAAAAATAAGAAGCAAAAATCTATTCATTCTTTGAAAATCTGGACAGTTGGGAGGTATAGTTCAGCTGGGCCTGTCTGAGTTTGCTGCCCTTCCCCTGACAAAATAATGGTTGAATGGAGCCTCTGCAGCCATTCCAATGAACCATTATACTTGGCTATTTCACTCCATTTACCATAAACACTAATGTGCATACTGCTTTACTTCTATGATGAGTTGGACTTCATTTGAAAGTTTTATTTTGTATTTTACAGCACAAACACTAAGTCATCTGTTAAACAAAGCAATGCAGTCTCACAATGAAAACTTAGCATTAAAACTTCTCTGCCCTTGAAACTCACATTCATTGAAACAGCATTGAAACCCACATTCAAAGAAAATACATTTTGCCAGTGGCAGATAAAGATTAATTTTGGGCTGTTTTCAATCATAGGCTCCTTGCATATGAAACATACATGTGCTCTTTGATACACCTTCCTCATTGTACTAAAATTATATTCCTTGTACAATATAGTACACTTGTTACAGGATGTTTTAAATTTGTTTTGAACATTTTTCCAGTAAGCAATGAAACAAACCATATGCACCCATAATGGCAAAACTGCCCAGTTGAGAACATTTATCATAAAAAGTCTACTCAGACTTCCACAGTCCACCATTATTAGTAAATATACACAATTCCACAGTCCACCATTATTAGTAAATATGCACAATTCCACAGTCCACCATTATCAGTAAATATGCACAATTCTACAGTCCACCTTTATCAGTAAATATGCACAATTCTACAGTCCATTATCAGTAAATATGCACAATCTCTGAAGTCAGTCATCTAAATAATTCCACATTAAAGAAATCTGTAACTAATGAAGTGGTTGCTGCTAGCAATCACCTTTATATTTCATGGTTTCATCGAAAAATAAAGTGTCTGTTGCCCCTCAGGAATAAATTGTCTATATTACATTAAAAAATGATAAGCTAGTAATAATATTGCAAGAGGAAATGGATGGCAAACTGATAACGAACTCATAGTTAGTATCTTCACCAAGGAGAACATTCTCAGTATGGCAGCATCTACCCCTTGTGGGAGTAGAACCCACAACCTTCTGCATCAAAAGCAAGTACACAGCCTGTTGTGCTATAGTATTAACTTGGCAAAGCACTAAACTTCTATTCCCTGCAGCTCTCAGTTCCTTGTAAAATCTACTCAATACTCAACTGCATCTCAACTTCAGCTCAAGAAAACTGGAAAAAGCCAAAATGTATTGGGGGTCAAAAGCCCAAAACAGGGACACATTAAACATTGCTTGTATAATCTTTGAAAGTTGCTAGAATAAAATGTTGTGTTGCCACCATATATTTTACTGCCAAGGTCCCTGAGCAAAAACAGTCAGAGTAACATACCACTACGCCACATCAGCTGCTTTGTAAAAGAGAGGAAGACTGAAACTTAAATGGCTATCATTTAGTGAATTCAGTTCTCACCATAGCTGTCAACCTCTTAGTACAAAACACCTGGACAAACCCAGTAATGAGGGAATACAGCCCTCAAACATATTCAGTGAATTCAGTTCTTGCCATAGCTGTCAACCTTAGCACAAAACCTGGACGAAGCCAATAATGGGGGAATACAGTCCCAAAAATAGGGACAAATTTAAAATATTCATCTTATAAACTTCGAAAATTGCTAAAAAAAAAAAAAGGTTGTGCTACTATGTATTCTGAAGAACATGAAGTTGGAAATTCAAATGCCGGTCAATTTTACTGCGGACAGAACAAAACAATTTTCAGCAGAGACGCAGGGATTAAAACTGCAGACACATCTTTGTAAAATGGCAGGGCACCAGAGCAAATCCACACAAACACAGGTAGGAGATGCACACTCCACACAGAAGCCACCCCCACCAAGAATCAAACCAGAAAACCTATAGCTGTGAGGCAACAATACTACCACCGCACCATCAATTATGCAAGGAATTAAACATTCAGAAACCTGAAGTCTGAAATTCAAATGCCTGTCAATTTTACTGCGGACAGAACAAAAACAATTTTCAGCAGAGACGCAGGGATTAATACTGCAGACACGTCTTTGTAAAATGGCAGGGCACCAGAGCAAATCCACACAAATACAGGGAGAAGATGCAGACAGAAGCCACCCCAACCAAGAATCAAACCAGAAAACCTACAGCTGTGAGGCAACAATACTATCACTGCACCATCAATTATGCAAGGAATTAAACATTCAGAAACCTGAAGTCTGAAATTCAAATACCTGTCAATTTTACTGCGGACAGAACAAAAACAATTTTCAGCAGAGACGCAGGGATTAATACTGCAGACACATCTTTGTAAAATGGCAGGGCACCAGAGCAAATCCACACAAATACAGGGAGGAGATGCAGACAGAAGCCACCCCAACCAAGAATCAAACCAGAAAACCTATAGCTGTGAGGAAACAATACTATCACTGCACCATCAATTATGCAAGGAATTAAACATTCAGAAACCTGAAGTCTGAAATTCAAATGCCTGTCAATTTTACTGCGGACAGAACAAAAACAATTTTCAGCAGAGACGCAGGGATTAATACTGCAGACACGTCTTTGTAAAATGGCAGGGCACCAGAGCAAATCCACACAAATACAGGGAGGAGATGCAGACAGAAGCCACCCCAACCAAGAATCAAACCAGAAAACCTATAGCTGTGAGGCAACAATACTATCACTGCACCATCAATTATGCAAGGAATTAAACATTCAGAAACCTGAAGTCTGAAATTCAAATGCCGGTCAATTTTACTGCGGACAGAACAAAAACAATTTTCAGCAGAGATGCAGGGATTAAAACTGCAGACACATCTTTGTAAAATGGCAGGGCACCAGAGCAAATCCACACAAACACAGGCAGGAGATGCAGACTCCAAACAGCAGCCACCCCGACCAAGAATCAAACCAGGCAACCTATAGCTGGGAGGCAACAATACTACCACCGCACCATCAATTATGCAAGGAATTAAACATTCATAAACCTGAAGTCTGAAATTCAAATGCCTGTCAATTTTACTGTGGACAGAACAAAACCAATTTTCAGCAGGGATTAAAACTGCAGACACGTCTTTGTAAAATGGCAGGGCACCAGAGCAAATCCACACAAACACATGGAGGAGATGCAGACTCCACACAGAAACCACCCCAACCAAGAATCAAACCAGAAAACCTATAGCTGTGAGGCAACAATACTACCACTGCACCATCAAATATGCAAGGAATTAAACCTTCAGAAACCCTTAAGTCTGAAATTCAAATGCCTGTCAATTTTATTTAACATTTTTTAATCAGGACAGTCTGACCTGGAACAAATAAACAATTTTCAGCAGAGGCCCAGGAAGAAATAATGCAGACATGTCTTTGTAACATGGGAGGACACAAAAGCAAACCCACACAAACACAGGGAGAAGATACAGACCCCACAAAGAAGGAACCCCAACCAAGAATCAAACCCAAGAACCTGCAGCTGTGAGGCAACAATGCTACTACTACACCATCAAATATAAAGCATTGCAGCATTTACAAACCACAGATATTATGAGGAACAGATCAGATCGAATATGAGGCAAAAATCTGAAATTTTTTTTACAAATGGTGGTGGGTAGGGAACTCAAGTCTTTAACACCTGCATACAGGGTACAGGGTTCAAGCCTGAGGCATTCCCTACCACACCACCATAAGCACCGGGGGCATTTTCACACGCACACACACACACACACACACACACACACTCCAGTAAAGCATACGCACCATACACAAACTCCAGTAAAGCATAAGCACCATACACAATCTCCAGTAAAGCATAAGCACCATACACAATCTCCAGTAAAGCATAAGCACCATACAAATAAACATTGTAAATTAAAAGGCACCTTACCTGAATACATCCAGCTAGCTAACGTACATCCTTCCCGCGCAATACTGCAAAGACCCGCGAGATCCTAATGCTCCTGCCCGACGAGATCCTAATGCTCCTTCCCGACGAGATCCCTAATGCTCTGTCCCGAGTCCCTGCTGTCCCTGCTGCTGCTCTTGCAGTCCGGATGCGACCCATAATCCTGGCGAGTCTGTGCACTGGACTGCCTTGAGCATGCGCATAGACCGACAGTAGTCGGGACTCGGTCTATGCGCATCCGCGAATTTCGAAAAGTAATTTTTTTTTTATTTTTCATTTTTCTTTCTCTTTTTTATTTTTGAAGGGGCTGCAGTCCAGCAGCCCTATGCCACGAGCCGCCCCTGTTGCTGCTGCACACTAGCTACAACTTGTGTGAGCATGTGCAAACTCACATTCTTTATGTTTGTGCATGTTGCTGCTGCACACCAGCTACAAATTGTATGATGATGACTGCAAGCTAGGAGTCATTATCAACTCCCCAAGTGATGCAGACATCTTACAAAAGGGCCTCACTGAGACCAATGAATGGTGTCGGAACCATGGCCTGGCCTTAAGCTTAACGACAAAAAATGCGTTATCATTCCCTTTGGAAAAAACTCAATTCCCACTAATTACCACATCACTGGGAACCCATTGAACACCGAAGGGAGCCTAAGAGATCTGGGCACCCAGGTCAACAGCAACCTCACCTTCGACCACCACATTGCCACTGTGGTCAAAAAGTCCTTCTATATGGCACATAGTATAACCAAAAGTTTCGCATCCAGGAAGAAAGAGGTCATCATCCCTCTCTACTCATCCCTCATTAGACCAGTTGTCGAATATAATGCCCCATTTGGCATGTACCTGACCAAACACCTACAACAGCTGGAGAGGCCACAAAAGTACCTCACAAAAAGGATCCTAGGTCTTAAACATATGTCCTACATGGACAAAGTCAAGAAACTTCAGCTGTTCTCAGTTTCTTATCATGTACTTATAGATGATCTCTGCTTGACTTACAAAGCCATGTCCAACCTAGCCCTATTTGAAATGCTACACCTTAAGAAATCCCAATCCCTCCATGCGACATGCTCCAGAGATCACAATCTCATTACCACAATCAACAGGACATGCTGCAGGGACAGGTTCACCACCCAAAGACTGGCCATACTCTGGAATAAGCTTCCCATTCATGTCAAGCAGAGCACCTCACTGGCCCTCTTCAAGAGAAATCTCGACGACTGGATGGGTAATAAAGTTCACCCCAGGGATAACTCCAGTTGCCCTACTGGATAGGGGCACTGTGTACTAACACCGGGTGGCATGGCACCAGGGCAGTTTTTGGGGGCTAGGTTTATAAAGGCTCCAGGGCCATTAGCCGAGTACACACCTATGAACCTATGAACTACTCAAGCTGCTGCTCATGACTGCTCCTCTGAAGAAGCCCCATCTGTTACTTTTTAGGAAATCATTGGCAAATATCACTGTCAGTGCTGAGAGTCCAGAAGGAGATTACCAAGCCAGTTTTCCCTCCATCCAGAAAGTTATGATCAAGTTTTTAAAAAAAAAGTCTTTTGATAAAATAAATTAAAACATGATCAAAATAAAATGTTCACAGCTGGAATCTGTTGCAAAGTGGCTTTGTTATGGCATTATGGATCATTACTTTCTTCTAGGCCTCTATAGTTAGGGCAGAATCATGCCAGATGGTAAATGAGGACCATTTGTTCTGCCATTCTGCTCTTTGCTGCTCCCTGTGAGAACTAAAAAGATGATGTGGAGGTGCTCCCATTTCCTGTAGTCTTCTAAAGACAAAAATTCTTCTTATCCTTACCATGCACAATGAAAACTAAATACCAGACGTCTGCTTTCTCCCAGTCTCACCAATAAATAGGCTATATATATTCACACAAGGATGCCAGGATTCACAGATTCAGTTCAGTAGACCCAATTTACCAGCATCTTCTGTAACCTTGTCAAGCACTTTCATGCAATTTCTTATGTGTTGTGATCTCCTGTATTATGTATTGTTTTACAGGATTCCCAAATAGATGTGTTTTAGTCTTGTTTTTCTGGAGGGGTAGATTTGGCAGCACAAGTCCCTTTTCTGCATTCCTTGCATTACATTTCTTCTATATAGGCTTGGTTGTAGCATTTCCCATATAATATCTGAAACAGTTCACTGCAGCTTGGCCATGGCTTCATACAGACACATCCATGATATATTAGTTTATCTGAAAGAGGAGTTAATGCAAAATCAGCATCTTAACTCCTTTGGGATTGTTCAAAAATAGAAGATGCAGTTTCTTCAAAATAGTTTCTCTAGTATACATTGCTACAGTACAGAAGAGTTGACTCTGAACATTTTTTCTACCATACTTGTGCAAAAAGATCCGTGAGAATTTTTTGTTCTTGCATCCACCTCGTAAATGTGTCAGTGAGGGTTACACAACAATCAGTCACAAAAAGATAACTGATTTATTAATTGTTGACTATAAGACCAGAAACTGCAGTAAGGTGTTGTACAATATTGTGTTCTACAAAGATGTTATGATGTCTATTTAACCCATGTCTCACAGAGATGTGTAAGCTAACTTGCTGAAAGGGGTTCTGAGCCCTGATCTAACAGCTTTGACTTCTTTCCAGTTTTGTGCAAGATAACATGCCAAAGTTTCAATCACAAATAAAACCAAAATTGGAATGGAGGACATCCCTATGTAGTACTCTCATTAAATAAAAAAAGGATACCATGACACAGGACTATTGGTCGAAACTTAGGCTAATTCTGTAAGAGTCAGAAGCAGTCAGTCTAGTCCTCATTAATTCCAAATTTCAATAGCACATCCTATTTAAAATATTCTAGGGAGTGAAAGGCCTTCTGATGTTTATAAAGCCTAAATTCATGACATTTTAGAATCAGACATCACCTGTCCAATGTTTAGCCAATCTAAGTAAGTCATAAGACTCACATGTCTAAGTCCTTCCAGTTGTGCTGAGAGAATCCTGGTAACAGTTTTAGTTTCTAGTGGCAGAAATTAGACTGGGTGGGTAATTGGATGGGGAAGTAGTATTCTTCTATTCTTTAGGGAAAATATTAGTGTGTTTAGACTAGAAGTAAGGGGAAGGCTGCCTTTCTCTGTATCCTTGTAATAAAGTTCAAGGAGATGAAATGGAAATGGTATAAAGTATCTGTACCACCGTCGAGGGTTTGTTTGCCATGGTGAATTCTATCTTAGTCAGTTGGAGAAGAGTTACTGATTCAGATATGATATACCAGTTGTTATTGGTGGCTTAGTAAGAGAAGAACAGAGCCAAAGGAAATATTCCTTTATGATCTCCCTGATCTCATGATAATAAGAATCTCTCCTTCTCTTACACATTTTGAAGAACAAAAAAATCAGCTCTACATTCATCTGTCTCAGTTGAGAAGCTAAAAGTAATAAAATGCAGTCCTCTTCCCCAACTAACAATAGTCAAAATATTTCACACATTTGATGAAGGTCAGTGCATTTGAGGGTGATCAGTTTCTGACTGGTTGACTTAATTTCATATTAATAAAACAAGTTAAACTGTGTAGTGCAATATGTAGACAAAACCTGGAAAATCCAAAACAAAAGGCTGTCCAGTACCAGCAGAAAATTCACGTTGTTTAATAATCCAATAAAAACATCAGTATAACTATCATTTTCTGGGTTTTGACTTCATTTCATACTGTATTTATGAAGTTTCTCTCCAAAAGGTTATTTCAAAGTGCTTAATATTGTCTTATATATCTTACATTATACCATGACCCCCCCCAAAACGTGCACGCTGATTGGCCAGCGTGCACATTGTAAATCGAGTTATACTAATGGAAAAAGGTCCGGTCGCCCGGACTTTTTTCCATTAGTATAACTCTTTAAAAACACTGTCTCGCTATGTTAAATGGGTTTAACATAGCGAGACAGCTTTAAAATAAGCAACGGAGATCTCCGTTGCTTATTTTAAAGCTGTCTTGCTATGCTAAACCCATTTAACATAGCGAGACAGGTTTTTAAAAAAAAGTAACGGGGGAAGCAAGATCTCCGTTATTTAGCTATGTTAAATGGGTTTAACATAGCGAGACAGTTTAAAATAAGCAACGGACATCTCCGTTGCTTATTTTAAAGCTCTCGCTATGTTAAACCCATTTAACATAGCGAACAGTAAAAGCAACGGAGATCTTGCTTTCTCCGTTGCTTTTGCCTACAGCTCTGATGTACTGCGCAGGCGCGCAGTACATCAGAACTGCCGTGGATGCCAGACATCTGCGGAAGGGCAGTAAACAGGCATTATACTATGCCATTATTTAAGAAAAGTAATAGTTTCTTTTATTAAATAATGTCATTATAATAGCAATAACTCATTCTGGTGGGTAATGCTGTATTTCACGGTTGGCTTTTGGTTCCTCGGCTTCACCGGGACCAAACCACGCCAACCGTGGGTAAATCCAGCATTACCCACACCCAGGCGTGGGTTATTGCTATATTATTCTCTAATTTTGCTTTTAAACCTGAGGATCATGCACTTATTTGGATCCCTCAGCTCATAAACATAAAAAATAAAAAGCACAAGTGAGTGAGAAAGAAAGAATCAAAGCAAAACCAAGGTAGTGGTAGAAAAAAGTAACAGATCATACTAACAAACAAATTCAAGTGCTGTTTTAAAAACGCCTGTAACTATTCTGTGACATATTAGCTATGTAAACAATAACATGACAAAATTCTCCACCCATACATACAATCAACACTGGCAGCATAAGAAAACAATGCAAGAGATCAAGAAAAAAGCGGAGGCACACAGCTGCCAAGTAATAGATCCTAATAATTTATATTGTAGAGCTGTAATCTCTGGACTGTGTAATTTAACACTTTATGTAGAAACAGAGCTGTTATGAGATACAGTGTTCTGAGAGAGTTTGATGTAGGAACACCTGGCTCCGAAGTAATAGGGGTTAGTACTAGTCCCTAGGAGGAGAATGGTGTGGAAAACCACCTACCACTCATGTAATTGCAAAGAAGATGTCATAATCCCATCATTATACATGAAACGAGGGGCAGGTTGTACCTGCAGCAACAACCAAAGTATTATTTGGTAATATAATAAGAATGAATTAAAGGCATACCTTCATACAGCATTAACAGCAGATACTTTTCAAAAACCGTAATCACTTTCTTCATATAATGTTATAATGAAAACTAAAAAGCAAATGGAACCCATTTGATCTGAGTTTGTCAAAAGCTATATAAAAACTGGAATAAAAAAGGCTGTCCTTAATCACCATCAGCATACAAGGTCATGGATGGGATGCCAGAATACAAGGAACTCTGACACTTAGGTGTTAATGGGTCACAAAACTTCATGCTTTGACTTTTGTTTTATGGCCCTTATAGCTCCTAATGCCTTCACTACGGAGAGAGCTGTACAGGTATGGTCACAGCATCTCCTCAGACTGACATAAAATGGAATACTTGCAAGAGTTAACTTTTTTTGCACTGCAATTTATTTTTTTCATAATTCAAAGGTGCTTGACTAAAATTTGTCAGTTCAATAATATAATGGGCTCCCAGTATGCCTACTTGCAGCAAATTACTATAGCCCTACATCTATTACTAGAGGAATGAGGCATCCCTGGGAAATAAATACTGCCATTCCAATTACTTTATCCACCCTGGTGTACAATTTGATTCTTTTGTTCTTAACTGACAACTATCTAACTATTCAATGTTCCTTAATTTCTGTGCATAACTAATATGTATCTCCTGCCCTGTCTTGTGTATCGCAATCAATAGCTTTAAATTTTAAACTCTCATCTATCAGAGTGTGTAAATGAATGGATTGCTATAAACTGTTGTTCTTACAGCATACAATATGCTATTAAATTATTGTATATCCAATACCAACACCTAAACCGATTATATAAAACACTTTACTTTGTTTATTACTAATTACTAAAATTGTATAATTGTTTTCACTTTTCTATTATTGTAAATAGTATCTCTTTGTAATAACTCCACCTGTAACTGGAGCTTTTCTCCCCAGGCCTCCACTCAAACTGGTTTTCTACCCACTGGACTTTCCCAGTCAACAAATGTCACTACATTAAATAAATACATAAATGAACAAATGCATACATACATACATACATGTATAATGTGGGATGCCATTTCAATTGCGTTACCTCCATGCACAATGTGGGATGCCATTTACTTCTCCCTCATGCGTAATGTGGGATGCCATTCCAGTTACTTTACCTTCATGTATAATGTGGGAATGTGCACATTTAAGTACATCAGCACAGAACAGCCACTGGACTCTAATTCCTCATTCTTGCCTAGAAGAGTATCTGAAACACTGACAAGGCAATATTCCATATTTCTAGTCCTGAACAATAATAGCTTATACAAACCAGTAAGTTACCCCTACTTCTATATATTAGAATACATTCTTATGATTAAGTGTCAATAACATGGTAATGATTACAAAAAAATAATCCTATGACATTTGCCACATGCAACATATAGTGAAATCCTCATTGATAAAAGTTACATTCCTCCATCTGCACACAGTATGCACATATACTGCAAATGATCTGACTGCCAGTATGCAGATAGGGAAAGTATTTACCGTCCAAGCATATTAGGCATGCTTCGTTCAGAATTGTCAAATGAATGCTTAAAACATAACATAGCAGTTTAGACTAGAGAGAAGTCATTTACACATGCCAGGAATAGAAAACAAATGAAATACAACATTTATGTTAAGTAAGCAGGTTGGGAGGAATTACGAGGTGAAAAGAACAGAGAGACATGTCTACTGTAGATAAGAAAGAAGCTGGCAACCCTTAAAGCATATAATTAACCCAATGGACAAGAATGGGTCCAGAAACTGACACCCCTTAAAGCATATAATTACCCCGATGGACAAGAATGGGCCCAGAAACTGACAACCCTTAAAGCATGTAATTACCCCAATGGACAAGAATGGTTCCAGAAACTGACAACCCTTAAAGCATATAATTACCCCAATGGACAAGAATAGGTCCAGAAACTAACAACCCTTAAAGCATATCATTACCCCAATGGACAAGAATGGGCCCAGAATGTCAGCTCCAGCACTGTACATAATTGGGTGTTGGGAGTTTATAATCAAAAGCAGCGGACCTCACTGCATACATATGAGGACAAAAAATGCCGTAATATTTCAGTGATCATTAGCTAGGCCTATTTACCCTTTGTCAAATCTGCAAAAGTTTTGTTAAGCTCTTGCAACTATTTGTGGAAACTGAAAGAAATTTGTTTCCACATATTCTTCTTTTCTGTTTTTTTTTTTTTTTTTGTTTTTTCCTCAAAAAATCATGAGTTGTGCCAGTCTAGGAACACTTTCCTTCAGATCCCTTCCTGTGTTTTTCCATGTTGCTATTTACTAGAAGTAGTTGACTCTTTCCCTGGTGACAGCCTCTGGAGAAGTACACAACTCAGTGTTTCTGGAATAAAGAACTAATGCTATTACTTTGCCTGAAAAGCTATTTGCCCCAGTCAGAATCTTGAGGTAGAAAGACTGACCATCCTTAAAGAATAAACCAATTGGCATTGTAATAACATGCTCTTTCTCTCTTTTGAGAGCAGGAAAACAGCACATTTTTGTAATCAAAGCACACTCATAAACAGCACCCATCTCATTTTAGTGTTTATTGTAGGACCCAGCCCTTTTAATTTTAAACAAGCTGCTTCCTTTACATTGATCCTCAAAATGTGATGTTTCAGCAGGTCATTCATTCTGATGTGAGGATTTATCTTGGTTTTCCTTTTCCAGAAGAGGTGCTGGGCTCAGAAACAATGACAGAATTAAAGAATGTGTGAAAAGGCATAAGGCCATCTTTATGATGATATGGTATGTCCATATGCATGTGTGTAGGGAGTGGAATGCACATACATTGCTAACAAAATAGCTAAATAAGAAGGAAGTTCCCATAAGAATTCTACCACATTCCTGAGAGGGAAGAACCACCAGAGCAGAAGAAGCATTAAATTGTAAAAGAAACATGTCTTGTGACAGTGTGATATTTGGAATTAGCAAGGCAGTCACATGTAGCTACTTCACCTCCCACACCTCTTTGCAAGAGAAGAATAAAAAGCAGGTTGGCATGTGTAGTTGTATTTCAATGAATAGCTCTTGAAGCGTTCATTTTTGTACAAATTTAGGCACAGCTCAGAATAACTTACAAGGTGAACATTAAGGAAGCAAGTAGATACAATCAGAACATATTTGTGATGTACTTCTAGGAAGCAATTATAAAAAGAAGGATAACGTGAGCTGGAGTTATTTCTTTATTAAGCAGTGGTGGAAAGAAACTTTTTCTTTCTTTCTTTTTTTTTTTTTTTTTTTTTTTTTTTTTGCTGGTACTTTATTTCTGAAATATTCTTGCACCTGTGTGTCTTTGTGTCAATGTTGTCTATGTATGTATTGCAGGACTAAGCCCGATCTTCAAAATATAAAAAGAAAGTTTCTTATTACTATCTTTTAAAGCAAGTATGGTGTTAACTAGGTTGCATTAACCTTATTCCTTAAATATTGCTACATTGATTGCATATTCAGAGCACAGCGTCCACTTGTCCATTAAGAGTAGTTACATGTCCTCTATGAATCTAAGCACCATATGCCATGGGTGAAGGCATAGCAAGTGACAAGGACATCTCCTTTAAGGGCATTATGTGTCTTCTATGTGCACTGAAAAACAGAAAACTGATATGATCATCAATGCTTAATTAGGCATAGCAGACAGAGTATAGCCGTTCCTTTTCAGGCTGACCGTAATCATTGTCTGATCATAACTTTAAATATTCACACACACTGCCATTTTGATGTGCTTTTCCAAGTAACTAATAATTCTAACTGAATCTCTTCAGCATTGGCTTTTTTATGCAATCTGTGTTTTTGCAGGAGATACAAGTATATGTAAAATAAAGCCGCTAACATGTTTGTGCTTTATCAAGAGATGCAATCATCTCTGAAGAAACAAGTGGGTTTTCTTCAGACAGAACAAAAACATACAGAAATAATATATAGACAGACAACAACTTACAGGCCTATAACCTGTTATGTTTTCCACCCCAGCTTTAGATCTTTTACCTTACTTGGTCACATTTGTCTGTCTTCTCCCAGGTAAGTACACACGAGTATGTGTTTGTCACAGTGGTGCCTTAAATCCCCATCATTTTCCTCTCTACATCCCTATTAATAACCCCAACAAAGAAAGCTGGATTACATATAACAAGCTAAATCTGCTGAAGGAGCACAAACCTGTGAATGAGAAATGTTGCTGACAACAAACTGCAATCTCATGCAATAGATTGCTTCAGGCATTCATCATTTTATCAAAGTACTTTTTTATATCACCTTTATATTCTAGTACATGTGCAGTCAAATTTCTGTCTCGTATGTTGTTTAGTTTATGACTTTTATGCTTTTACCCTTCAAAAACTCCTGCAACACATCATAATAGGATGTGAAACAAAAAGGTAGAAGGAATACATTGAATGGTTCCTGCTGGAAGTTTTTCAAATAGCTTCCTCATACAGATGCTCCTTCCCAGAGTAATATCTGCAGTTGAGTGTCTTCCCATAACACACCACGTACACACACACACACACACACACACACGCACACACACACACACACACATATATATATATATATATATATATATATATATATATATATATATATATATATGTATATATATATATATATATGGGTCCACTACAGAAGAACGAAATGCCGATCACCGATGACCACATCGCCGAGATGACATCACCGACAGCAGACATCCCCGACAACGGTGAGTAATGCAGAATGGGAGTTAGTCCCATTCCTTCACTGTAGTGCGATCTCAGAGTTGGTATATTTAACAAGGGGGGTGCAGGGGGGCTTGCCCCCTGCTATACACATTTTAATGTGTGTTTTGTGTGTATTACAGGAACGGAAATGTGTTCCCGTTCCGTAATTACTTCACTTACTTTTGTCAGGGATGTCTGCTGTCGGCTATGTCATCACGGCGATGTGGTCATCGGTAATCTGGCATTTCATTCTTCTGTGGTGGACCCGTATATATATATATATATATATATATATATATATATATATATATATAAATATATATATATATATATATATATATATATGGGTCTACTTCTATTCGCTGACAGCCCATTTCACTGAAACCCATTTGGTCGACAGCTCATTTCATTGACAAACATTCTAGGTGGGGGTCTGCGCCCCCCACACCCCCCCAACTATATATAACAACTCCACAGTCGCACAACAGTGGGGAGGGGGGCAAAACCCAGGTTTTTGTCTTGAATACTTTTGTCAATGAAATGAGCTGTCGACCAAATGGGTTTCAGTGAAATGGGCTGTCAGCGAATAGAAGTAGACCCATAAATATATATATATATATATATATATATATATATATATATATATATATATATATATACACATATAGGCATATACATACATAAATATATACACAACCTCAAACTCCCTATAGTCACAGTCCTTTTCTTGTTTGTTTCTTTTTTTGTTTATTTTAATTTGACCAGAACAATAAACAACCATTCTGTTATTTCTGCATTTGTATTTCTGCTGTTCTGTTTGTGAATTTTAATCCATCGGGTCTCCCAGGAAAATGGGTCATGGGCTCAGGAGGTTTAACAAATTAAAACACATTTCAAATGAAATAAGCATATAAATGTATATGTAACTAACACAGTTACTAAGTAGCTGTGATCTGTGCTCATCCTTACAACATCCTACTTCCTTTCAATCTTTTATCTCAGCAAAAATAACTTTGGTCTGAGTATTGCCTGAAAAACTTTTGCAGAATGAGACCATGTGACCACAGTGAACATGTGCCCAACATCATAATGTAATCTCACACAGCAGGACTCCACATATATGAAATGCTTTGGTTGTTTCATTCCATTAATGTCCTTCTCACAAGTTTTTCTTTCTTTTATATTGCATCTGGTAGGCTTTCCACCTGCCACTTTTTATTTCCACAGCTGTGTTGACCACATCTGCTGCCGCCTACTCATTATTTACAATCCACATTCTTTGCATTGTTATCATTTAACCACATGAGAAGAATCCCCATTAATGATCCCAACAAAGAAAGCTGCACTACATGTAGCAAGATAAATCTGCTGAAACAGCATAAACCTTTGCAAGAGAAATGTGACTTCACATATAATAAACTGCAAGAAAGGAGAACTGTATCACAGAATTTTTATGGCAGTTAACTTTTTTCAGGGCCTGTAATAATTTGAACAAAGTGAGGATTTAAGCCACTGCTTTACTACAGTTCAAAGATCCCTACCATAACATCTGTAACCTTTCCAGTGCTAAAGTAATGCTGGAGGTAACATGGTTTGCCCACAACCCAACATTTCCAACACAGAACCTTCCTTTGAGTGGAAAAAGGTTCATAAAAATCATGTCTACCTATTGGCGCTCTAATGACTGTGGTAATAAGACAGTATTCTGATATTCTTGGACACCCTTCTGAAGGTGCTAATGTGTACGTACTTTGGATCTGATAAACCCTCCTCATTTCAAAAATATTCTGACATATTTATTGTTTCACAATGCACTGTACAGCTTGTTAGATGGAGATTTTTGTCATGATAATGCTTTTGTTTTCAATGTTTACTTTGCAAGAAAAATAATATGTTTGTTGTCTTTAATTACTGAGCCTCATGAATATGAAATACGCCTGTTTCCTGCACTATTGCAAATATTCTGTCATAAATATGCAAACACTTTGATTTGAACCAGCTCTGGTTTACTAAGAAACTTGACAGCTTTTCCAAACACGACCCTGACATGAAACTGGAATGGAAAAAAGGAGAACTTTTTCAATACTATAAGCTGCAAGCATGTGTGTGTGTGTGTGTGTGTGTGTGTGTGTGTGTGTGTGTGTGTGTGTGTGTGTGTGTGTGTGTGTATGTGTGTCCACATACATCTTTGTTTGCGTATGTGTGTGCGTGTGTGCATATGTGTGTGTGTGCATGTGCGTGTCTGTGTGTGTGTGCCCACATGCATCTGTGTGTGTGTGTGTGTGTGTGTGTGTGTGTGTGTGTGTGTGTGTGTGTGTGTGTGTATGTGTGTGTGTGTGTGTGTGTGTGTGTGTGTGTGTGTGTGTGTGTGTGTAGTGCACATGCATGAATATAGGCATGTGCATACAGAATTAATTAAAACTCTAGTGTTTTAAAATCAGGTAAAATTAATAGTTTTCTGTAAGTCATCTTTGTGGAATAAACATATCACAAATTCACAGATAATCAAGTATGTCCTACTTTATTGTCCAGAATATACCAATAAAAATGTAGAAACAAATAAAAAGGAAAATATCATGGGCATCCAGAAGCTAAGTAACTGAAACCCAGTCATGGCCTTAAGGGGCTGTTTGTATATATCCCATGGGTACTTCAGGAGGTTTAAGATATTACATAGTGAAGATTCTATCTTTTGTGGGGCTATTTACTGTAGTTGTAACTAAATGGTCTGTCTGTGTAACTTCTCTGTGCTTTGGTTTGGGATTATGAAGACATGAAATAGTATAAATCAGAGAAATATGATATTATTACTGTAATTCTACTCAGCATCACATCTATTACACTGTTTTACATAATAAAGAATCTCTGCATATACATTTCAAATTACTCCTGACCTTACATTATAGAGATGTTGCCACAGCATAAATTCCATGATCTCAGAGCATTAAACATGCAGAAAGACACAAGAGTTAGAAATTAAAAACTGCAACAAAACTTTATTTGCAAAACAAAGCATGCTCAGCAATTTGTTTGTGTCTTTCGGCTTTTCCAGGTTAGGGGTCACTACAGCAGAACTCCGGTCCGCTAATGATTGGCAGTTGATTTTTACATACCGGCTTGCCAGGCCTGATGCACAACCTTCAACAAAGGTACTCCCATTCATGCATGTTTCCACGTAGAAGATGCTTTAGCTGAGAATCGAACCGGACAGCGTCTTACTGTGAGGCAACAACGCTACCGCAGCACCACCAATGTGGGTACAAAGCATGCTCAGCAATATTATGATTATAAGATCAAAACCCAGTTCGGACATGTATTTCAACTGAATTGAATAGTCCCCATTCAGAATCCTGAATAACAAAAAGACAAAAAAAGATATCATTAAAAAGTTAGAAAGCTCATGATAATAATCAATCTAATTCTTGAAAGAATAGAGATACTGAAATAGGATTTAAAGGAGGTTCAAATAATGAAAGTTAACTGAATGACAATAAGTTTCTCAACTTGTTTACTATCTTAAGTATTTTAAAAAGATTGGCTCAAATGTTGCAAGTGGTGCTGCAAAGTCTCATTCAGACAAAACCAGTAGAAACTTCAGCCAAATGAAACAAACAAATAAAATCCTCAAAGTGGAAAAAAATAAAATAACCCTGCTTGTTTTACTAGGAAATCACCTTAGCAAGCACACTCTGCCTGATTTTAAATATACTAAATCCAGTGTCACAAAACTGAAGAAAAAACAAATAGCCATAAATCTGGCATGTTTTACAGAAAGCAACAACTAATGATCATAGAAACATAAGAAATCGAAAGCAACTGAGGCTAATAGCCATTTATACCTTACCACTACCCACCCTCAGACTGAACCTCCTCTCTCAAGGAGGGGAAGGCCAGTCAAGCCAGACATGAACTTGTGAATACCTATCCGATCAATCATTTCACATGTGGAAGAATATAATGTATCACACTGCTTAATTTGTGGCAGGAGTCTATTCTAGAGCTGGGTAAAGAACTGTATAATGAACGTATCTCCTTACCTTTATTTACTAAACTACTGTTTCTTTGTGTCATTCCACCATGGAGATACAAAAGATCTAGGATCATTACGTCCTTAATTGCTCAGAAGGAAAGGCTTAGATCTCCCCTGAAGAGTCTATAAAATACTGAATAAAGACATAGTGCTTTGGGTCTTTTCTGATAACTTAGTTTTTTTTTTTTTTTTTTTTTTTTTTTAAGCACTCTTTTTAGTTAGGAGCCTCTGAGGTCCTTCTAGTCGTTTGGTATGTCTGAAATGTGGCACTGTGTGTAGTAACTGGCCAATCAGTGCATTCTTTGGGTTGTACCAAAAGGAACATTGTATTCATTAACTGCCCAGTTTACCGCTGAATATAAGGAGAAAATGACATCTTTAGATAAGGATGATATACCCTTCGCAATCAGCTGTGCTAAGGTGAGCTTTCTGGCTGATATCATTACATGTTGATAAAAAGGAGAGGGAAATAGCAACCCAGTGTGGGGGAGGGTTAGTCTACCAAATATGACAATACTGCACTTTGTAGCATTTCATTTAAGCCCATTTTTGTTTATCAGGTGTTAAAGAATATGTTCTTCCTGTAGAGCTCAGGTGTCAGAGGGTGACTTGGCAATAACAAGCAGCTTACTGTTGTCTGCTGACTTGGTTAGCCAAAGGTCTTGGCTCATGGTCTAAAAATCAGAAAAAAAAATGCCAAAAAAGGGTAATGGGACATCACTTGTCCCCTTCATACTCTTTGAAGAGGCACCTGCTACCTGCACCATGCCAATTTGCTATCCATCTTATTACACAAGGATCTATTTATAATGCCTAATGATAGTATGGGGGATATTGCAAAATACCTTGTCCAGGTCATGGTATGCCATGTGAACAGCATGAACACTAATGTCGCTCCTTCAAAGAAGATGACCAGATTCATTATACAAGATTTAAACTTGACAAAGCCAAACTGTTGCAGGTTTAGCATATTAAACAGTCATGAGCCACTGAAGAAGCATTTTTAGCTGTGGAAAGCACCTTCAGTATATGTTCTATAATGATAACAGGGGGTGGAGGTTCCTGGGAGCTTCAGTGGTTTTAGGTAGTTGTCCCTGGGGTGAAGTTTACACTGAATTTGTTTGCTACTATTTGGTAATGTCTACTGGGACAGAGTAGGCGCTGCCTTTATGAATAAGTTTAGGGCATTGTTGGATGTTATGTTTTAGCTTTCTAATTTAAAGAAGGATTTGTAATTGTCCTTAGCTTCAGATGTTAACCTAATTTCATGTCCTGCCTTAGTAGAATTAATAGCATTTTTATAAGTTTTCAATACATTTTCTGATGTTATAATGACTTCAGGGTCTTTTGATCTGTTGCGTACTTTAGGGAGTTTTTTCCCCTTTTATTATAAAGCTCATTAATTTTACCATTCATTTAGATCTGATTGAGATTTCCAATTCTTTACAATTATCTAGGTTTGGATACATCGACTTTGTTATGCTATCTGCTGTGGAAAAGACATAGATTATACTGCTATAAGTGAATTTTGAAACTTCATTATAGAATTTGAAGACATTAGTACATTTGAAATACATTTGGGTATTGACTAGTACATTTGAAATAATTCAACTCCAAGATATTGGTATCTGCAGTTTTAGAGATTCATAGGATCATAGGAGATTACTAGGCTATTGACCCGGAGGTCATTTTAAGCCTAGCCATTTCAACCCATTGTAATACATTGTGGGTGCTATCTCTGGTAAGAATTTACAGTGCCCCATCCACTCATCCAGGTTCCTCTTGAACAATGTCATAGACGTGCTCTGTTTCACAAGAACTGTTAGCCTGTTCCAAAGACATGGCAATCACTGGGAGATCTATCCCTCCAGCATGTTCTATTTAAGTTGCAAGTCATAGTTAAGTCCCTGGAATGGGTAGCCCTAGACCCATTTGATTTATAGATATACAATAAGTTCATTAGGTTTTGATCTTGGGTTGCTCTGTAGGCCAGGCGTAAGTCTCCCCTAAGAAGTCTATATGATATGGAGTATAGTGACAGAGATTTTAGTTGGTTCATGTAGCATTTTAAAGATAAAGCACATTATTTTATGATCCAACTTAAGTAGGGAAGGGGATACCAGGTGATGAGTTACAGAACAGGAGAAGTGTACTTTACAAGATGAAAACTCATTCAGTTGCTACTCAATGTCAGGATAGTCATTGCAAGTAATCATGCTAAAAAATATAGAGAAGTAGCCATGCAAAACTAAATTATACTTCAAGGAATGGCAATGCTATAATTTAAAAAATACCCACACAATGAAGCACATCTTTTCTTTCTGTCATTATACTAGTATATTAACTAAAGTTTAATAGATGGGTTTAGGATAATTCTACAAAATGCTGCATATGCTCATCATAAAATAATTCCTTTTCCCCCAGATTAACACAGCTCACAATAAACAAGAATGTACTGCATCAGAATAAGCCAAAATCATAAAGCAAACAAACAGCACATGTTTGTTTAGTGGGAATTTTAGATGCACATCACTTGAAGTAATAAAAGTAAAAACCACAGTTACAGAGGGCAAGCCTCTCACACCAGTTTTACTTGACATTATATATTTTATTCTGATTTTGCAAAAACTTGTAAAACAGGGAACAACCAGTTGTACTGGAAAAAAAAACAAATGTTTCCCTTTCTATAAGGTTGTGTCAACTCAGAGACATAATATTTAAGGGGCTGAAGTGTGGGGATATGGTTCCACCATGAATTGGAGAAGGGAAGATCTTACCCTATCACAATTATAATGTGTATGTTTTTCATTATAGCATTTAACATTTTGAGATACAGTAAAGACTGTGTTATGTGGGGTTTTTAGACTTCTATTTTTAAGCATTTTTCAGATTTATTTTGTCTTTTTCTGTGGTGTCTTTAAACTGATGTTTTTGCCTCATAATTTTAAATGGAAATTGAATAAAATGCTCAAAATACAACACAGAGCCAACAGAGCTTGTTGATAAGTAACTTGTTGCCCTGAGCAGTTCCGCAGTCTGGCACCCCTCTCAACCCTAAGTTGATGAACAAAAAAAACATGTCTGTTCAAAATTCACCAGCTTCCTGTATCAATGGCAGTACTTTACTTGCACCCCATTAACAAATGCTAAGTGTACCCATCAATTGTTTGAACAAAAGACAGCCACCCTCCTTCACTGCACCCTAGATACAGCTCTGGTACAGTATTCTTCCTAGGCTAGGACTGGTCTAAAACATTGTGCGAATATCAATATGGCAGGTAGCTAATCATTCTGAAGGAAAAGAGACCACAGTTGTTCGCAACTAAATACTATTTTAAATTGTTTTGTATAAATGCATTGCAACTTAGTCCTTGTGGCAAAATATAAGTGGAAAATTGGATAATAGGGCAAGAGTTAAAGACGGATTTAGAAAGGTTTACCACATGTGACAGTGATGTTCAATGGAAAGCAATGCAAAATGCAACACTTAGACCACAAAAATCATGGTATGAAGTATAGATGGAATGTGTAGAACTGATAGTAGCAGAGCAAGAATAGAATCTGGGATATTGGTCACAGCTGGACTGGACCACCACAAGCTTAGTAAGAGGGTAATGACAGCAGCAAACATAATCCTGGGATGTATTCCCAAGGGACTGACTCTAGAAGTAAAAGAGGAATGCTTCTAGCCTTCAGGACCCTGGATAGATTGCAATTCTTCAGGCCCTAGAAATAAAGGCACATAAAGCTGCTATGAGTAATTTAGAAGAAAGCCATCAGCAAGGTCTGAGTGATAGATGGGAAAGGCTACTGTAACTTATATGAGACCAGAAAGTTCTTGGAGGGCATAATAATGGTTCACAAGATAATGTCTAGGAAATGCGAAGATATGAAGATATCTTTTGAACAGAAAGGACAGAGAGATAAAGAAGGGGCACAGATTGAAGACTATAAGGAACAGTTACTTACTTGATCTCTGAAAAGTACTTCAGGGAGAGAGTTATAGATACAAGGAAACGACTACCAGCTTAGGTGGTAGAGATGGAATCTGCAGATATTTAAGAAACGATGAATCAGGGACTGAAAAAGAAAGTTGAAATTCAGAAAGGAATACTAAGTGCACTTTAAGGAAAGGCTATGTAGGATTATTGTGCTTAGTAGGCTAGTCTATATGTGTGAAGAAAAACAAAACAGGAAAATTTGAAATAATGATCAATTTAATGATAAAAAAATATATATTTTTTAATCTTGTATGCTTTCCTGATAAAAAGTCTTATGTTTCTAGTTTGTAATTATATGAAGCAGAGCTCAACAGATGAAAAGGCAAAAAGCAATGGTGTTTAGAAGAATTAAGAAAGAGCTGAAAGTTAAAATGAGCTTGAATAGATAAGTTCTTTGATGTTTGTTTTTAATTACAGAAATTAAGTACAATAAAATGAGTGAGGATTTGTTCTATATTTTAACAACCGAATGCAAAAATTTCATTAAAATGTGCACAGAATAGAGTTCAGAAGCCTATAATTTCTCCGTTTTCTGATTTTTATCATGACATTCCATAGAGGTACCTCAATATTATTTTGTGCCACAAACATTCATTTCATATGTCGTAGAAAGTATTAACACAGACAAAGAGTAAATTGGAAAAAAATAAAAGAGAAAACAGCCATGCATGTGGCATCAGTGTTATAAGACAAAGCAAAGGAACAGCTTAGATGAGCTAAATGTACTTAATATGCCAGTATATAGAGACACATCACTAGATCAAATATATACTGTAAAAAATCAAACGTCCTGCTAAATTACATATTCCACACTGTTGCAGTTTCCAGTATGAATCTGTTTCACATCTAGCTGCTGAAGTGCCAAGCTTCCCATCCTTTCCTCTCTCACATTTGTTATTTTTCAAATTATATCCCTTCCAGGTTCATAATATGCTTCCAAATTCCAAAATTTCTTTTTGCCAAAGATGCTATTTCTATTTCCAGAGCTTTTTGAAGATTTTCACCTATTTACTTCCACAATTTGAAGTAGAAGTGAATTGCTCCAGTACACCTTATATGAGATCTTTCTGCTTAAGTTATTAAGAAAAAAAAGTTTGTCTTTCTTTTGCAATAGACTGTAACAAACTGTTTGCTACATTCATAACGAGCCTTTACTACAGTCTATAGTACTGCAGTGTTCTGAACATGAATGCCACTAATTCCACTGCACTGCACTGAAGACCAATTAAGACCTGTCAATTGTGTGTGTATGTATAATGACATGTTCTTCTGATCTAGCCCACCAATAAATAAATAAATAAATAAACATGCCCATGGCACTTTGACTGCCCCTCAGATTTATCTGTGTTTCTATTTCCCTATTTCCTTGGGAGTGTGCAATACTTGTGTTCCCCACATGTGTCTCACAACCATTGTTAGCTACTGTTAGCCATGGCAAAGTGGCTGTGATTACACTTTTCATTAATTCGTTTTTTTATTTGAAATTTTGCTGATTTGTGTTGGATTCCATATAGTCTGATGAATGCATTTATATACATCTGTATAAAAAGTATGATGATATCCATAACTGTTTGTCGATATTTGTCACTATCTAGACAGATTGTTGCACATTTCTATTCCTTTAATAATTTTCTGTTAGTTGCATTGACCTTGTATAATTTCAACAGATGTACTGTGATGTGGATATCCCACCACTGCCCACCAATATGGGATGACCATCCACCTCTGGGCCAGTAATCAAGAAGCCTCAATCCTCACCACTGGCACCAATGGGGAACATTCATTGGGAGGATAGCAGGTGCACACACAGTATTTCCAGATGCAGCTCTTTGTATCAAGTGCAATTTCCCTTAAGAGCACACAGAGATTGCAGTCAGTCCAGGGCTTGTTTCTCCCTCTTTCGCCAGATCTCCAATAATAGTTCCCCACTGGCACAGCTATAGAGTTAAGCTCTCAGCTGAGTGTCCAAGCCAAGGCCTCCAGTATCCTCTCTGCCCAATCAATGCCACAGGTTTACTAGCTATGCCCCATTCTGCCCAGACTATGAGGTAGTTATAACTGCCACCAGAAACTCCTGCCAGATACCTTAAGGCTCTACCAAGGGTACCCAATATACTGAATGAAATTAATATTAATAGAAATGGTAGTTTGACCAAGTGCAAGGTTATTAGGAGTGGCCCACACAGTGTCACCAAATAAATATGCAAGTACTCTCAAACTTAAATATCTCTACAAAGATCAGCCACAATGAAAGGTTTAAATATATTTAATAATAAATAATGAAAGAACAACACAATGCTAAACTTATTCAAGGTGACATCAGAGTTCAAATCACAGGAACTATTTGAAATAACATTGAAGGACAGGCTCAGATAAATAAAGAAAAACAATATTGAAACTAGGCTTCACTATATTCCCGACTGAATCTAAGAGAATTATACTATTCCCTAATAACTTACTTAATATAGCAAGCCAGATGTTGTGGTGAATGGTTCTTCTTGTTGTCAAGTTCAAGACAGAATACAGAATGCACTGTCTCACTAAGATACTTCTCAAAATATCTGAAATATTACTTTTGAGATAGCTTGCAGAATGATATCACTTTTGGATAGCTTGCAGAATGACATCACTTCTGGTCTTCTGACTTCTAGTGCTCATGCAAAACCCCCATTGCTAGAAGCTGGCAGGACTTAGCACCTACCTGCAAAAATACACACACAAGGGCTTTTGCTCAGATCTTTGGCAGGTGCTGGAAGTCATAAAACAATTGCATACCTCCATACTTCCAGAGTAGTAATTAGTTTAACCTCAGTGGCAGCTGGTGAATTAAAATCAAAGGGGGGCTGCAGGAGACAGGTGAATGGGTGAGGTCAATGGTAATGGGTGTGGTCAACTAGAAAGGGGAGGAGCTATGCTCAAAACCACAAAAACTGTAACTTTAATTAAATACGCTGCCCTAGGTGCCAAACCATCATTATGAGAGTCCAATCAAGACAAAATTAAGTGTAGAAGAAAAAAATATTTCCATGCATTGGCTGCATGGAAACAAAACGTTTGTGAGGCATGAAAAATAAATTACTTTTTAAATACATTACTGGAATGCCAGTCAAAATCAAGTATAAGAAAAACAAGCAGCACTCAACTCAAACCACTTCTCCTTGCACTGCAGTTCTAACTATAATTTATATTCAACTTTATTAAAGTACCAAGTAGCATGCTGAAAGTAGCAATCTCTGTGATCCCCCCACTTGTAAAAATGTTTCTTATCCAAATAAGACCTGCTGCCTGACAACAACTATCTACTTGTTTCATGGGGAAAACATGATCAAAGTAAAAAATGAAAAGCAAACTCGAAACAAACTAAAGATACATTGCTTAAAGGATTACTGTACAGGTAATGGACCACACATGATAGACTGGTATTCTGTTTGGTTTACAGCTAAAGCCTGCAAAGATGACTGCAAGTCTCCAACAAATGTAATGAGTTTCTTAAAATAATGTAATCCTTTCCTTTATTACAAATACTGTCATATGCATTTCAATACCCAGGGCTTATACGTTATCTAGTTATGTAAGTATTCTCTGCATGGCAACAGCAGAACAGCTTTCAATGTTGGCAATTCTTTAACAGTATGCTTATTAAAGCTTACTTGCATCTTACAATCTCAGACAAGCTTACCTGATGGTCATTAAAACATTGCCACTTAAACACAGAGCAGCAGGCACTTTCTGAGTAATAATAAGTATAAATCAACAGTATAAAAATATGACAGAAACTAGAACATTCTGCAAAATCAAGGATAGAATAAAAGTAGCACTTGTGTCTACCTTGGATGGGGGGATACTCTGCACATTTACACTGCATAACTGCTCCTTGCCTTGCTTGGACACATCCAGAGTCATTACATGGGGGTGCAGGGTGCAACAAGTATGTCACAATTTGAAATGTATCTGTCTGACTGTGATGGCCCTGACACATTTGTCATACCTCTCAACCTCAAAACAAGAAATATGGACAGAGCCATACATAGAAGTGGGACAAAGGTCCAAAAATTAGGACAATTTTTAAATATTGCTCTTATGAACTTAGAAAGATAATAGAATAGTAGGTCTTGCATTAGTATGAATTTTCTGAAAGGTACGAAATCTGAAACTCAAATGTCTGTCATTATTTTCTAACTTCAGTCTTTAATGATTTGCCACTAATTTGCCAAAAAACAATTTTATGAAAAATGGACCAAAAATGTGATGCAAAAATATAAAATAGCCACACAATACAGCTGGGAACCTGTCAAAGAAGGGACACTTTTTTAATATTAGTACTGCTAATTTGAGCAGTTGACAAAATAAAATAATCTACATGCATTTCTGAAATAAAAGTAATCTATAACTCTGATTATTACAGTTATTTCTTAATTGTAAGCCCTCCACGTTTTCTTCCAAAATTGCCATTTTGCAGTGGGATTATTAGGGGAAGAGCAACATTTTGAGCCAAAATCAGGGACAGTTGAGAGGTCTGGATATGCCTAAATCTGAAATATCAAAGGCAACTGTGAAAAACACCAACACAGTAGGCAAAACAGTTTTAGCGCTTTCATCCGCCAAATGGCTGGACTTCCTCAGAATACAAACCAGACACTGAACAAGCATATAAATACTTGTTATAATAATATATAATAATAATAATATTCAATGAATTCATTACTTGGTGCTATTGACTTCAGTTGGGCGGGTATTTATATGCTTGGTCAGTGTCTGGTTTGTATTCTGAGAAAGTCTAGCCATTTGGCGGATGAAAGTACTTAAACTGTTTTTCCTACTGTGTTGGTGTTTTTCACAGTTGCCTTTGATATTTCTGGTTTGATTCTTTATTTTGATATGCCTAAATCTATAAAGCAATTTATTTGCATGTACCTCTCAACCTGTTAATGCAGAAAATCTGGACAAGGCCAAATATACTGGCGGAACATATAAACAGTACTATAAATTGTTGTATAAACTGAGACAATTGATAGAATAACAGGTCTTGCTTTAGCCTGCATTTTTCTGAAGGTTATGAAGTCTGAAACTCAGTGTCTGTCATTATTTAGTGACTTAATTCCTAAATTATTTGCCAGAAAACCACACATTTTATGAGGAACAAACGAAAAATAAGCAAAAATCTATTAATTCTGTGGAAAATCTGGACAGTTGAGAGGTGTAGTTCAGCCGGGGCTGTCTGAGTTTGCTGCCCTTCCCCCTCACAAAATCATGATCGAATGGAGCCTCCCCCCTGCAGCCATTCCAATGAACCATTACTTGGCTATTTAACCCCATTTACCATAAGCACTAATGTGCATACTGCTTTACTTCTACAATAATTTGGACTTCATTTGAACATTTTATTTTGCATTTTACAGAACAAACACTAAGACATATGCTAAATAAAGCAATGCAATCTCTCAATGAAAACAGAAATAGCATTAAAACTTCTCTGCCCTTGAAACTCACATTCATTGAAACAGCATTGAAACCCACATTCAAAGAAAATACATTTTGCCAGTGGCAGATAAAGATTAACTTTGGGCTGTTTTCAAATCATGGACCCCTTGGACACGAAACATACATGTGGTCTTTGATACACCTTCCTGATTGTATTAAACTATATTCCTTGTACAATATAGTACAGCTGTTAGAGGGTGTTTGAAATTTGTTTTTAACATTTTTCCAGTAAACAATGAAACAAAATGCATGCACCAATAATGACAAAATTGCCCAATTCAGAACATTTTTCCAGTAAACAATGAAACAAAATGCATGCACCAGTAATGACAAAACTGCCCAATTCAGAACATTTCTATCATAAAAGTCTACTCAAACTTCTACAGTCCACCAGTATCAGTAAATATGCACAATCTCCGAAGAAGTAAAAGTCATCTAAATAATTTCACATTAAAGAAATCTGTAGCTAATGAAGAGGTTGCTGCTAGCAAACAACTTAATATTTCATTGTTTCATCTACAAATAAAGTGGCTGTTGCCCTTGAGGAATAAATTGCCTAAGTTGCATTAAAAAACAATAAGCTAGTAATATTGCAATAGGGAATGGATGGCAAACTGATAACAGGTTCATAGTTACTAGGTATCTTCGCCAAAAAGGACTGCAGCATCCACCCCTTTACAATACAGTACAGTTTCAGCAATGCATCTATTTACTGGGGGAGTAGAACCCACAGCCTTCTGCATCAAAAGCAAGTACACTATCTATTGTGCTATTATCAACACAAGCAAACTCAGCATAAGCAGCGCTAAACTTTTGTTCCCCTGCAGCTCTCAGCTTCTTGTAAAATCTACTTGACACTCAGCTGCATCTCTGAACTTTGCAGCACAAGAAATCTGGAAAAATCCAAAATTTAGTGGGGGGGGGGGGCAAAAAAAACAAAAAACAGGGACATTTTTTAAACATTGCTTGTATAATATTGGAAAGTTGTTAGAATAAAATGCTGTGTTACCACCATACATTTCACTGGCAAGTATTGAATCCAGGACCCTGTGCAAAACAGTCAAAGCAACATACCACTATGCCAAATCATCTGTTTTATGAAAGAAAGGAAGACTGAAACTTAAATGGCTACCATTTAGTGAATTCAGTTCTCACCATAGCCGTCAACATCTTAGCACAAAACATCTGAACAAAGCCAATAATGGGTATATACAGCCCCCAAACATATTCAGCAAATTCAGTTATCACCATAGCTCTCAACCTTGGCACAAAAAACCTGGACGAAGCCAATAATGGGGGAATACAGCCCAAAAAATAGGGACAAATATCCACTGAGGACATCATAGCAAACCCACACAAACACAGGAAGGACATGCAGACTCCACACAGAAGGCACCCCAGTCAAGAATCAAACCAAACAACCGGTAGTTCTCAGACAACAATGCTACCACTGCACCACTGCACTACTGGCTGTGGTAAGTAACATACAGAAACCACAAATTTTATGAGGAACAGAACAGAAAAAATATGAGGCAAAAATCTGCAAATGTTTTACAAATGGTGGTGGGTAGGGAATTCAGGCTCTTGCCAGTTGTGCACAAGGTTCAAGCCTTATTCTCTACCCACCACCATGTAGCAACTGGGGCATTACACACACACACACACACACACACACACACACACACACACACACACACACACACACACCACACACACACACACTATCCTCCGCAACACCCTACCTTCCTTCTGTAGCAGCCTGATCACCTCCACACGCTATCCTCTGCAACACCCTACCTTCTTTCCATAGTAGCCCAATCACCTCCATAACTCTGAGTCCACAGCCCATGCATCTGTAGCAGCCTGCCTTAAGTTCTCTGTAGCCTGATCACCTCTGCAAGCTAAGTCCTCAGCCCGTGCAGGCTTTTTCTGGGTTTCCCTGTGAGATGTGAGTAGGCTGGAGCCTTCAGCTTGTGGGCGATGCAGTCCAGTGTGCTTCCGGTCTGTGCGATCATCACCACACAGACCTCTGGGCTGGCAGGGAGGAGTTCCCTTCCTTCCCTATCTGGGCTGCCTAACTGAGCAGTCTGGTGTTCAGAAACTCAGCATGCGTGCGGGAGTTCCGAGACATGAATTGTTTTTTTTTTATTATTTTCATTTTGTACAGTGGAGGGACATTTCTTTTTACAGGTGGGGGGGGCTGCAGTCCTATAGCATGAGCCATCTCTGTTTATCCCTAAGACATTACAGAAAGCTTCCTAGTACAGACATTGTGTGTCTGGCTGCACTGAAACATGTGATACAGCATCTTTATGGCCTAGACTATAAAGTGATTTAATTTCAGATGTATTTTAAAGTTTGCTGGATTGAGGTTAACCTTTCAGTTTCCTCTGTTAAAACATATACATTTAAACAGTTACAATAGTGCATGTACATTTCTGTTCTCTCCAGTAGAACACACTGTGGATACATTTCAAACACAAGCACTTTGCAAATACCTTTTCAACCCAAACATCTGTAGAGATCACTTTGATATACACATGACATGCAGTTCTAATACATTTGTAACACAAGCATCTTGTATAAATCAGTTTGATATTCACAAATGACACATAATTATTTACAGAATTCCAGCTAGATGTGCTGGCAGTACCTCCTACCATCACATGTACATCAGTAGAGTACATCTCGGTTTATGAAAAACATTTCTGACATACAGATTTAATGAGAATGTGTGAGAGTGCACTGACATTGCTGGTAAATCTGTTTTCTGCTAAGTTATTCTATGTACACTGAGACATGTTTGTGTATTACTTAGTTATTAACAACTTTTTAATGGAACTCGGTGAAGGCCATCAGATTCCGTAAACTTTATGGACTCTGAACCTATATCTTTCAACAACTTTACAGATGACTTCATTTTTGTAGTACAAGCTACAAGAATTAATATTTTTGAATTCATAATTGTTTCTAGCATGATATGAATGGTTTACAGAATTTCTATCAAGGATATTCATTTGTATGTAGTGTCATCTATGGAAGTGAATAATTAGATTTATGCATTTATTTGTAGAAAGAAACTGGCGGGATTCATGAGCGCCTACACTAAGTGTGCCCTCAATGCACATGATCTGTATTCAAGAACATCCGTACTACATTTTTTGTGCTGTCTGTTCACTCAGAAAAAGTAGACTAAGTGTAGACATAGTCTACACATTGTGGTAACTTTTGTGAATTCCACTCATATTTAAGGTTGCAAGAAAATCAGTAGGAAAACTAAACGTCAGAGGAAGAAGGCAGGAGTTATGCTTGCACTGTCTATTCACTCAGAATGGTGCATACTTAGTGGATACTTAGTGTAGTATTAATCAATCCAGCCTACAGTCTATTTTATTTTTAACATGGACAGAGTAATCATGTTCGGAAATTAGTGGATCTGCTTCTGTATGGAGCGATGATAAGAGTGAAGCATTTTGAAGAAGGAATGTTAATAATTATTCTATGTACAACAGAGGTTATAGCAAGCGGCAATTAATACATTCAGTAAAGGCAAATTGTTTGGTAGAGTCTGTAGCATATACGACAGCTACAACAGGTGGGGTAGGGAACAATAATATACCACACAACTCACCTGTATGTATATTTACCACAGCTTTTCTATGCATAAACTGTTAATTTGTTTTTTAAAAAAGTATTGGCTTATTTTGATAATGAGTGAGTTATTAAAAATACTTTGCCTCCATATCCCACATTTGTGTACTGCATTTAGGATTATACATTGGAATTTCACTGTAAAAATGGAGGAAGTGAAGAAGCTTATCGGAAAGGAAATATTAAGTGTGGCTATTGTCAGCTTGCAACAATATGCACCAAGGTAGAATGTGCATATTGAATAGTGATAAATATGTGATTCAGCAGCATTGTATTTGGTGTCATTTTTGGTGATTGATTAAAGTTAAATATAGGGGAACTAAACATGCAGTGTTGTTAAGGCTATGAATA